>NC_052139.2:17003067-17303067 GCF_016086655.4 Lepeophtheirus salmonis
ATTTTATGGAACAATGGAATGGGACTTCTAAACATGTAGAAAAAATGTTCCAAAAAGTTTTTTACTAATTGTTTCTCAATTTATTCAAAGAGGGGCCTGTATTTGTGTACTCTTATTATCACGTAGCCCCTTCCAAGCTTTGCTCTGGCTATATATTACATGCATTCTGGATGTTCTTATTTAATCATATACAGGATCTGGGAAAAAGATAATTCTGTGGGACTTTTTCATTTTCAAGACAAATAGCTTCACTATTTCGAATACTAAATTTACTGCATAGAACAACTATATATACTTGTTATAATTTACTTATAATTTCAGTCCATCTAAATTCGTTGGGAATTGGTGTGAAGATAAAGCTTCGAGAAGTAAAGTTTCAGATGTAATGAGAACACTTGGTGTGATTATTGATAATTTCAATTATTGTTGTATATTTATCCAAATTTCTTTATAGGACTATCTGATGAGCTAATCAAAAAGTATGAAGAAGGCAACCCTATGAAATTGGATATTGTTTATAATCCTATGAAGAATGATTACATCTTCAATGGAACAGGTAAAATATACATCTATTAATACAGATAATGAAGTAGTTATATTTTATATTAAATATCTTTTAAGATTCTATTGGACTTCCTATAAATTGGACTATTCAAGAAGCTCAAACAGAAAGAAAAGTTGAACAAATCTTTGGAAAAGATTTTTTTTTCAGAACATCATTCAGTTCTAAATTTTTAAACAGGCTTTATTACCGCAAAATAAAAGAAGTTAATTCTTTTTTTAAATTTCAATTTTATGAAACTAAAAGATCTAATAAATTGATAATGGCGTGGATTCCAGCAAAAAAATATCATATCGATGCATTCACCATATTTAAAGATTGTTCAACCACTTCTTAAAATGTATTGTACAAACGTGGTTATAAATTTAGTAAAAGTTCTTCACATAAACTGTATGTACTTTTTCTATTTCTTATAGATATGTATATTTTTATTACCATCTAGAACCAAGTCGTTTAAAAAAATAAAGTTAATTTAAAATATATAATTAATCCTAACTTTTGTTTTATTAAAAGTCGTACTACCCGGCATTGCACAAATTTGTTTAACATCTACAAAAAGACAAATAGTACTTTAATAATATAAATTTATTTTATAAATATGGAAGATACCTCCCTAATAAAATCTTAGTGCTATTCTTGTTTTTTATGATCATTAATACTTTTGGTTACAATCTATACTCAACCCTCCGTCAGTGAACATTCTTTTTTGCGTAGGGAGTAATCATATAAGATAATTCATAGTCGAGATAAACTCAAAATTATGCTATTCAATTTTTATTTTATTGGACATCCCTGTACAAAAAAAAATCATTTTATTCAACTATGTTTGTATAGAGTAAAATTTATAAAATCATACGAAAATTCTGTCTTACTATCTTTAACTGAAGGATGATAATCGTCATAAATTAGGTTTCAAGGTTATGAAGATAACACAAGATACAAACATGTTGAAAAAATGGATTTCTATTTACTCTATCCTCTTGACCTTGCTATTCCTTCTTGGATGTAATTTATATTATTAAAGTACTATTATGCCCAATGAGAATATTATTGGAAAGAAGGAAGAAACATTTTTGTGGGTGATGTACGGCCGATGTTTGGCATAGGTTTCAATTTCAATTTTAAAAGATTTTCATTTTGCATATATCGAAACTATTAATTCCTTAATTAGAACTGAACACTGGAGTCCTGTCCAGTTCAGTCATGCATATCAGTCCTAAAACTTATTCAACTCGTAGTCACCCTAATTTTTCTTAACTTTTGGGGAGAGGGGAGACTTTGTAAGAGTTTCCTCTAAATTGGGAACCATTTTTCTAGTTTGATTTATATTTTCTTAGTAATAAATAACGTTTGAAAAATAAAATTTGAAAGTACAAAAATATTTAATATACGTATTTAAAAGATTAAAAAAATTAACTTGAGACAAATGTTCTTTGTGTTTTGATCCCAACTCTCCTCGGACTTAGACATATGTTATTCTGCAAATGTTTATTTATTTATTATTACGAGTAGTATTACAATTATATTTTGAATACGATTCTAGTTGTTTAATGGATTCACCAGATAAAGAGAATATATTATTTTTTATGTATTTTGTTTGAAAGTGAAATGATCAATTGCCTTGTCTAATAACAAAAAAATTAAACATAAGCCCATATTTTCCCCCCACAAAAATAGTTGAATAACTAATTGGAAATCTCTTCTGTAGCTTTTTAATTCTAAAAATCTATACCAGATTTAACATAGGGTTGTATTCAGCTATTATTATAGAATCCTGTCCAGTAAGGTCACAGCAAGATCTGCTGCAGCCAAAAAAGTGTGCTTCCTTGCCATAAAAGTTTCTATTGTGAGTCCCCTTTCACCATTATATTTCCAAACAGTGAAAAAGTCGGCAAATTCTTTGAGGAAGGATAAACACACCCGATATTTATTATTATTTTTTGGCGATTGTTTTCTAATATTTATTGACTAAAATTGAATTGAATATTCAAATTAGCCAAGAGGATATGAAATACAGCATCCATGAACATTCTTAATTTTTTTAGCAGATTTTTCTGCAAATAGTTGTGGGTCATTGATTTTTGTTCACAAAATTGAATATTTAAATTTTAATTACTTAATGTTTTTGGAAAAATTACATATTTGAAATTTATTAACTTTAAAAAAAAAAAAAATTGAATATTACAAATTTAATTACTAAATTTTTTTTTCAAAAAAAGTTCTTTCCAGATTATTTAAAAAAGTCCAAAAACCCCACACCCCCACCCAAAAAAAAAAATAAGCAGATCAATTATCAAAAAAGAAAAAAAAAGAACACACATCCATTAATAAAAAGAAAGCATGTGTGTTAATTTTGATTTTTTTTTTCAAAAAATTTTATACTTGATTTTTGATTTTTTTTCCATAGCCTTTTATTACAACAACCATTTATAAAAGCCGACTTGTCTGCACTACCCAAAATATAAATGAAATATAAGTTAATGATGGTAAAAGAAGTTAAGAAATCCTCTTCCAAATTTATTTGATAGAAGGATGAGATATTATTTTTTTAAACAAACAATTATTCTTTTATAACTCTTTTTTGAAAGATTATGAAATAAAAATATATGTCATGTTCAACAAATCAACCCTAGAAATGAAAGGAAAATAAATAAACTGTCATATTTGGAAGAATTTAGAAGCTTATTTTTGTAGTCCAAAACCATAATAGATATAATATTGTATTTTATATAATCTAAATGAACTGGGGAAGTTTATTAATCATTATATATTTTTCACTTTCTATCGAAAAACAAAATTCGAGTAGTAAAAAGGAAGAACTAAATTAAAATCTCCACGCGAAATATATGAGTATATTCATTTATTTGAGACATCTTAAGCATAAAAATATTCATACTGTGAGGCCAATTGGAGCATTCTTGCTAATGTATTATTAAACAATATAACTATAACCTACGATACTCAATTTCAGAAAAATTCTGTATCTCGATTCAACTAGAAAATTTTAATGGAACAAGATGAAAAAACCAATTTCAAATCAAAACGCGTCCATGAATGACAATTATTTTAAAGAATTAAAAGTTATTTTCTTTTATAAATGAATAAAATATAAGATAATAAATAACTTGTAATAGCAAATTCCGAAGTTATGTCATTTCGGTACACTCTAGAGTCCATACATGCTCAATGTGCTTGAATGAACCACGAATAAAAACACATTTTGGAAGTACAATAATAAACACAATTTTTATCACTTTAATTATTTGTTCATTTAATCAATTTTTCTAGAGATGATAATAATAAGCTCTTTTCTGATACAAGTGTCAATGTGCAGTGCTTTGAAGGAACTGACACTTTTATAACGCATATAGAAAATGTACAAAGAGTTTATAAAATCCTTTCACTTTCATTTTGAAAACTGTTCTTCCATGAGGTTCAATTAAAAGTCTTACTTCATACTCAATAATATGATGCATCTGAGATTAAATGGTATATCCGTAAGGAATAGTACAATTAAATATAACATTCGAATTAGGACTTCCTTCCATCAAATCGATTTATACTTGATTATGATCACGAATTACCTTTGAAAATTAAAAACAAATTCCTAGTACATCTACTGTTTCAATTACTCTAATTCCTTACTTTTTAGCATTTATCCCTTCACTCCCTGAATTTTTTAAATTTTTTTTTAATTATTTAAACACGAATATTAGGTTGTGTATAGTTCATATTTATATTTTGGTATTTTTTTTCTACAGTCTGGAAAAATTTAAATGTATAAAAGTAAAAGTTCTCATTATGTAATCTGTTGTGGGAAGTTACCCTTCAAAAAGACTCGAATTCCTCCTCAATATTGTCTGGTTCGAAGAAAAGTTAATTGAACTCCTCACCAATTTCTACCATTCCCACTTTTGAAGTAAGGATGTGATTGATATATTGATATAGATTAGCATGGTCAAATTCATATTGTCCTTATTATTTTTGAAATTCACCATCACCATTATTTTGTAGAATGTTTTAATAGGGTTTATGCATTTTTTAAATGACTAAAATTATTAATTTATCATTCTAAATAATACATACGAAGCATAATTAAAGAGAGGGGTAAATATCCTATACTCAAACCTGTATTTGAGTCTACCTTTTCACTGCACAGGTCAAGTTGGAGTCTTTATGATCCAAGTCCATCGAAAAATAAATTATGGCTGGATCTACTTATGGTCTAACCTATGGCAAGATATCCTTTACCACAACTTATTCCTTCATCTTTGACAATAATAATGGAAAATTAGGCAACAACAAGCTTTTTGGGCATATCTGTGACTTCTGACCTCGTGAATCATTGCCTTTATGTTCAAAAATACATAAATCCTTCAAATCTTCTACAAAAAAACCGTATACAGCTATAAGAACTAAAGAGTTCCATAAAAATACATAATAATCAACTGAATGCTCAAGTGAGGAACAAAAAGAGTTCTCATCGTCGATTCACTTCTCCTTCATTGAAATTCTGAAGTTTTTAATTCAATTTTGCTTCGTCTCTTATTCTAGCAAAAATATTGTATTTATAAGAGTCCTTCAGTTTCCTTGATGTATATAACGCAGAAATAACTTGTATGAATCACAATTCCATTTATAAGGTGGAGTTTGTGGTTTATAATCATATGGATAATTACCTATATTACCATCACACTTGGTTTCTTTATTTC
The DNA here is from genome assembly GCF_016086655.4 of Lepeophtheirus salmonis. Classification (NCBI taxonomy): domain Eukaryota; kingdom Metazoa; phylum Arthropoda; class Copepoda; order Siphonostomatoida; family Caligidae; genus Lepeophtheirus; species Lepeophtheirus salmonis. The sequence goes on from NC_052139.2 coordinate 17,008,342, forward strand.
ATGTCTTCCTCTTTTGTGTTTGGAAAACGAGTAGAAGATCATTTTAGACTCCTAAAGATAATATGCCTCTTTTTTCTCGATAGTTTTTTCTGTATTGCCAATGCATATAAGTATATTTATTTATGTATAAAAATATCTCACCTCATTTTTTTGTAAAGTGTCACTAATAACTTGTTGTATATATTTATTTCATTTTATATTAGTATCTTCTATATCCTATCATTTGTCCTTTTAAATTTGTCTGATTCCCTGCTTATGACTTCTAGTTATAATTAATGTAATTGTTTTTTTAGTTGTATTTTTTTTTAATTACCCATACTTATTTAACTTAATATTATAAGCATGCATTATAGTACTTAAATAAATTATCTTAATAATATTTGCTATGTCAATGTAACGCTAAGGACGTAATCCTTCGTAATAATTAGTATTTTTATATAATACCATACCTTGTAAAAATTCTAATAAAGTGGATAATAATTATATTTGAAATATTGAAATTTCCTACTCATTGTGAATGGATATCTTCAATCTTTTAATCTCCTTTCAAAAGGAAGGAGTCGAATCTGTTCTTTTGAGATGGATAATAAAGTTAAAAGTATTTTTCTTAAATTTTCACTATCTGGCTTTGGTTTTATCTCTCGGAAAACATATCTGAAGATTTCAGATGAAGTCTCATAAAAAATACAAGTCCTGATTTCTGCAGTTGTAAGTTAAGTTGTTTTTGGATTTACGAACAACAAAGAACAACTGCCTGAATAGTCTCAAAGGGGTCTTAGCTTTAAATGGTGAGCAAGGCGTTTGTCACAGACACATTTCCGGTAAACACTTAAGTATGCTCCATGGATTCGAACATGTAGATGCGGAATTTATTTTAGATAAATTTAAGTATTTTAGTGTATTTGAAGTATGATAGGATGAAGACGAATTTTATTTCTAAATGTTGGCTATTAGTTTTTGGTTACTCAATGTATAACATATCATTTTAACAACTTAAGGGCAAGAAATTTAGGAGATCCCAATGTTAATAGATCTATAATGTCGAAATACAAAAGTTATTTTTATAAGTTTCTCGAAGTAAATCCAGTATTCTTGAATTTCAATTGAATTCTCCATCTACCCATTGTTTCTTTAAATGCATGTATTTTCATTTGGATATCCTAGCCACACAAACTTGACTTTGATGTTAAAGGATATTGTTCTTTTATTAAGAGGATAACATGCCTTACTCGGTAGATTTCACCTCCAATTATAAAAGATACATTCATTTTGGAGATAATTTTTTGTATTTTTTACATCTTCTTGCATCGGATGTATCTGACCTCCATATTGGCCATGGACAACATGGGATGGGTGGTGCGGACCAAGGAATTGCCCCCAATGTCCTTGACAATGTTGGCAGCAGTAGTCTTACCCATGTTGTTCTTCTTGGCAATTGTTCTGATGCTCAGAAGAGGGTTTATCTTGATTTGGGCCCTGATATTCTTCTTAGTGGCCTTGGTGGCCTTTAAGACAGGTCTCCTATTTCGAGTCTTGTCTTCAAGGCCTTCCCCCTTGTCCAACCTCCTCTTGATCCTGCCAATAGTGCTGGCGGATATGCTGGTGGCCTCAGAGATCTCCTTGTGGCTGATTCCTGCAAGAAGCAGAGCAGCTACTTCATGTCTTTTAGCCTCCATTTCAAAAACAATTATGAGTTTCGAAATATTATTGAAACAAAACTTGTTGATCTGTAAACGGGCTTTAACTTTTATTTAGACAACATTTACGTAAAAAGTCTCTGAATCTCGAAAAAAGCAATCGAAGGTACTGGTCAATACTTTCGGGACACCCTGTAGTTAATTTAACTATATTTACTAACAGAACCAAATATGATCTTTAGATAAGCCTTTTTCGAGGTAACCATTTTAGCAAATATTTTGACAATACTATGGGAAAACAAATTTTTAAAGCATTTCTACTTTTATATTACTCAACTTTAGCTGCGGCTGATATCCCACACAACCTGTGGGCCGAGATATCAACGTGTATATAGTTGGCACGCAACACAACTCGTGGGCCGGGATATCAACTGGGGAACAGTGGATAGCACCCCTTATCATAATACATGACTAAACAAAGGTTGCTTACTTTTAATCAAGCCCTGTGGACATGCTACAAATCTCAAGAGCCGAGCATCAATTTTTACATTAAGAAGGGGTCTCGAAAGATAGTCTGAAATTTCTGATTTCAATGATTTTGTACGTTAACGTTCTTTTTCCGTTATTACGCAAATCAATGGCCTTGTTCAGTTATTATGCAGATCAACGGTCTTGTTCATTATTATTCACATTACCTAGTTATCATGCGCATTAATGGTCTAGTTCAGTTATTATGCACATTAACTAGTTATTTTGTAGAAATACGGATTTCTTACTTTAACTGCAACGGAGAGGCTCACAAATATTTTTTACTACAAATAGTAGTTTCTTAATTATTGAAAGATAAACTTGAGAGAAGTCTCAAAAGTAAAGTCTTATATTCCCAAACACGAGTCCGAGTCAAGTTTCGAGTTTTTGGGAAGGTGAGTTATTAAGTTTCATGCCTTAAGTCTTATTTAAATAAAATCCTTGCCAGCTTAAAAAGAGTTGAATACAACCCGTGTCTGAGTCTCTGATTCTGATTAGTGAGTTATTATTATAATTAAGTGATTACCGCATATACTGAGCAATATTTTCTTTACTTCACCATTATGTAATTGTATTGAATGTCATTACAATGAGGACAGCATCTACCATTTAAGAAGTTGCGCGAGCCGAATAACTAATATGATTTTTCTTGATTTAGAACAACCACTTTTACATTGATGACATATATCTCTTCTATCCTATATAAAATTAATTGTGTTAAATTTGTAACAATATACATACTATAACTCTTATGATATGTTGTGTTTGAAAAAAGAAAAGTAAACAATTATATAAAAATAATTTTGAACAAAAGTGAATTAAAGTTAAGTAGTTAATTAATTGTATATACTATACATATGTAGATGTCAATATTTCATAGATATATTTGAGTTAATTGTAATCTATATATTCAAATTTATGGAATGACTTAAAATACCCAAAAAATGTAATTATAGTTCATATCCATCATTTGATTAGAGATAATTATAATCTCAACGATATTAAATCGTTAATTATATACTAAAAATAAAATAATAAATAAGTATTTGCAGGTATTTTTTCGATCTTGATTTTATTACTATTTAAGCTGTATTGATGAGGTGTAGTATTGTTCAGTTTTAGTTGATTATTAAATCCAGAGAGATGTTCATACCCCGAAAAAGTTATTTTATAATACTTGTGTTTTTAACTGTAATGTTATACTTGATTATTTATTTGTGATACTTAAATTATAAAGAAGTATATACCAAGTATTGGCAAAAATGAATTTTTTATCGTAAAAATCAAAGTTCTTCCTTTTCAAGAGGTGCAAATTGTACAAATCAAACGTCTTGAGCTAGTAAATTGATTTCTGGTATAGGGAGATTTAAGTACACCGTTTTTGTGCCTAATTTCTAGGTACCATTGACGTCTTCCTCCATTATAAAAGCTTTAATATTACTAAATTAGACACTACCACGGTCAACTAAATCAATTGGTACAATGACTTTATCACCGTCAATGCTTGAAGCGTTTGTTGAAATTTCTTTATTTTTTCTACAAAAAGACCTTTACTTCAAATTTATAAAGTATACAATATTTTCGATCGCAGAGATGACATATAATTTCACCATTTTCGTCCACATTTGAACATAGGACGGATGAATGATAAGCTTTTAAGCACATTTGACACGAATTGAGGGTTATAGAATTTCTTCGTGCATATCACACATACATGATCATTTACAGAAATTGTAGTATAATAACATATCAATTCATACAAATACTTTAATCACAGATTCATTCCACCAAGAAATAATCACATGGATATGAATGGAACATTGAAAAACATTGTCCAGTTGCAAAATATACTCATCAAAGGCTCCTTAACAAATGAACTACCGATTAAAGATATCAAAACCTATCCAGAGAAGACTTATAATATACCTCCAATAATCCATATGATTTGGGTATGGTCTGAAGTAAGTGAACTCCAATACATTTATCATATTTATGTAGACATCAAAATAAGCAACAGCTCACTCATTATTGATGCATAAAATTAATCCAGATTTTAGTGTTTATTTATGGTTGGATCAAAACTCCCTTCAAAATACAACATTGATTTCCTTCATTAATTGGAAAAGGTTTATTATATTTAGTGATGAAAATCGTGAGTAATTTTGGCATGTGAGAAAAAAAAAATCAAAAATCAATATGGTAACCCTGATAATTTAAAGAATATTTTGGAGGAGAGCAGATTAGATTTCAATCCTCAATTCTACTTTGAGTCAAACTAGGACTATAATTCTAATTCTATGATAAGTAATCAAGACTACTCTCGACGTATGTTCAGTTAGGTTTTGAATATAATTGAATCAAGTAGGAAAAAAATCACTGGGAAATTAAATAAAAATTACAACAGCTGAGGAAAAAGAACATCTATTCTTCAGATTTTAATTTCTAAAATAGAAATCCAGCTAAAAAATACACAAGACTTACATCACCAACTATAATTGTATTAATTGTTATATCTTTTTTACACTTTTTGTTTTTTCCAGACTCAGAACAAAAAACGTAGAACATCTTCAGATGAACGTTCCAGAGCTTATTTATGATGCAAAAAAATTAGGAAGAAAAGGAGTTCTCGCAGATATATTACGATATGAAATTGTTTTTAACCTTGGAGGCATTTATACTGATATAGACACCATAGCACTAAAACCATTTCCTCTGGATATATTTAGTAAGAGCTTCGTAGCTTATACGATTGGATATTATAACAATCTAAATGGTTCTTGTTTTGGATTCCCTAAAGGATCTCTATTTTTGAAATTTATGTTAGATTTTGTCAGATTCAAAACGTATAGAAAATATGCACCTGATGTATTAAATACTGCTGGCCCTCCTATATTTACTACAGCTTTTGTTCATTATAATGATCCAAAGATAAATTGTATTCATCAAAAATATTTGGTTTCTCCACAAGTAGAGGAGTCTTATTCATTTCAAACCTTTGATGCTAATTGGATGAAAAAAGATAATTAATTTCTTTAATATTACTACTACAATTATGACTTTATATTTATAAATACAAAATCGGTGATACAATTTATTGAAAATTGATTTCACTCATGATTGTATAAGATGTTGCATGTGTTTTATTTTTATTTTTTATCATGTAATTTTATCGTAAATAAGCCTTGTTTTGATTTAGTACTTGCCTTGAATCGTCCCCAGATGAGTGAACAGAAGGCCAAGGGTGTTATGATCCGAGTTGATTGACGTACAATTAACACAAAAGGGCATTACTACTCCAATTGTTGTCAATATGAGAATCCTGCTTAATATCCAGGATGCTAAGAACGTTGACAAAGGGATGTTCAGAGCTCCAGGACGTTGAGTGTGGAGGATTATGTTTTATCTTGACTAAAGCTTTGGTTTGGATCACCCTTTTCCCCCTGTTGGAGAATGACAGAAGCTGTCCTTTACTACTTGCATAGTTGAGGTATCGTAAGTCTTCATTAAGGACATAATGGATAGTTCAATGGGATGTTATGTTGATATTGTCAGCACTCATTGATCGGCCAGGATTCTTCTCATTTTACTTGATTTTCTGCAACAAAACAGCTCAAAAGGTCTTGGCCGCTTCCAAATAACGAATATTCCCGGAAATCATCGTCAGTTTGTCTTCGCAAGACAGGATTTCTGATTTTTTGATTGAATCAAGTAGTGCACCCGCCCCCTTGACCCAAAAATGCGTTGTCTGTTTCATCATTTAATCTCCACAAATACAAAAAGAAGACTGAAGTATGTTGTTTTAAGAAGTATCAAAAACAACTAGGTGTTAGAGTAACATATGTACACGGCCAACTCCCATTAGTGTTTGTATGTTTATAAAAACAGATTTGGAAGGGATGGGAGGAAGCCAGAGAAAATTACAAACGTACCCTGAATTGTATTTCATTGCACTCTGTAGATGTTTGGATTTGAAGAACGATACCTTTAACATAATTTTCTTACCCATTTGTAAATCTATTAAATGGATCTAGATGGCAGGACAGTCCACAAACTCGTGAAGTGTGTTATAATATAGCTTTCCACAGTCCTTGCAAGGTTCAGCATATTTAATACAATCTCTGGAGATTTGTAACGACAAGGTAAACTTTTTATCATCATTTATCCCCCTCCAGAGAAGACAGTTCTTCTTTTCCAACTCGGAGGGATGCCCAAACGCTTACGATGTAGTTCCCAGAGTCTATTTATAGCTGCATCGAAGTTAAGGAGGACCATCTCAACGTGCCACGGGCATAGCATTAAATAATATTTTGAAGAATGAAGAAGTTGAAATCTTATTTGACCATCGTTTAGCAATTCTTCTAATTTAAAATATGAACTGTTAAAATAATTTGTCTTACTATGCGTTTTTCTCAATAGTAGTTGGGCTACTCCACCACGTATATGGGATATAGTCCTTATCATGGTTTCGACATCATTCTTATAAAACATTCCATTAAGGTATTTGTTTTCGTCTTAAGTAACTTTTTCCTTTAGTTGCTGATTTGTTGTAGCCTTACATCAAATTAAAATTTTAATCCTAAATTGTTATATTAGTAAACTCTTTTCCAAAAATAAATTATTTTGTTGACAAGGGTGAGAACTTCTTCCAAATTAACTTCATGAATACCAAGGCTATTTTATTTTGTAGCCAAGATTTCCACCGTTCTTTTAATTTAATATCCTCCGCCTAAAGATCTTCTTAAGGATTCCAGGAGCCTAAGATAAAATGTAGGTCTTAGTTTGGATTGACACTCGATCCTGTATTTCCTTGAAACTTCTGAAAAAAATTCAGTACGACTTTTATTCATTCTATTGCCTGAGACTAAGAATTTGCATATAGAGCAGTTATTATTATCAATTAAGAGGAAATATAGTGGATTTGGTATTTTATTCGAACATCAAAAATGCGTATTTGATCTATATGTAAATGATGTCACTTTATATGTAGAAGCCTGTACGGAAGTTCAACTCATAAAGAAAATTGAGGTAATAATATCTTTTTTTTTTTTAAAGTTTAAAACAAAAAATGAATGAAAAAAAAAAAAACATTTATCTTACCAGTGGGAAAATGGAATCCTGTATTCGAGACAAAATTAGCAATATGTGATGGTAAAAGGAAAATTGTAAATATAGAAAGGAATAGGTATGAAATATTCGAAATGTGGGGAATCAAAGAGAACCCTTAAGACACATATATATTATTATATTTATCACCTCCAAAATTTAATAAAAACCAAGATATTTACACTTTTTAGTCCAAACTTGAAAGGCTTAAAATTTTAAAATAAAAAATGACATCATATCCTTTTATCAAAGTTGAATATCCTAAATATTTAATTATCTTTTCATAATTTAGCCTATATTACTTTGACCTAACAGATCTGAGAGCCTAATCGAAATTTATCATTTAAAAAGCAACGTAAATTGTATCCCTTCCAATATCAAAAATTGGCTGAATAATACAACAGTTATTTGGTTGAAGTTGTAGACCTATATCCACTGATTTCAAAAATGTATATTGCTTGGTATGAACAGGGTTCGGAAGAAAAATATGGACTGGTAATAAACGCTAATTATGTAATTAAAACAGAGAAGGTTTGTCATGCTCTTCATCATATTCCAAATCTCCTGTCTTTTCTGCCCAAGTAAACAAAAATAAACATTTCTAAAAAATTTCATAATGGGTGATCACGAAGCAAAAATGCAGAGGATCTTAGACCAACTAGATGCCAAAATTGAGGTGGCAGAGATTATAGACTTTGTGAAGTGCTCCAGGAGCCTCATTTCAAGGTGGTCAAGATGAAAAAGGATGAAAAACACCTTTCAAGGAAAGAAAAAAGCGGGGACACAACTTGAAAATGGATTCTGAGTTTCTGGGGTACCTGAAGAAGAAGATCAAGGAGGACCCCACAAAATCCATGTATTGCCTCTCTAATGTGTTTGACGTGGACGAAAGGACAATCAGAAGGGGTGTGATGATGTACTTGTGATTGTCCTCTTACACAAGGATCCCACGCCACCTGTTGAAGGACAGTCTAAACGAAAGGAAACGACAGAGGTGCAAGGAAGTTTGTGTGTGGATCAAGACAAACGGATCCACAGTAAACATTTTCTCTGACGAGAAGATTTTCACTGTGGACCAGGTCTACAACTATCAAAACGACAGTTGGCTCGGGGAATCACCAGAAGAGGTCAACAGGGTGTTCTGTACAAAACATCTGGTCCAAAAATTAGTCCTGGGAGTCGTGGTGTCTGACGGCAAGAAGATCTCTCCCATCTTTGTAAAGGCTAGGGAGAAAATCGGCCAGGAGGCCTACTACAAGGTTCTGCTGTTCGCCATACTGCTATGGCTCTATGCCACATACACAGAGGACAACTATGTTTTGACCCAAGATGGTGAACCCTTACACACATTTGTCAAATGCCAGAAGTTCTACACCGACAACATGGCTGATTTTTAGCCCAAGGACATGTGGCCATAATCTTTGCAACATTTTGACCCGTTGAACTTTGCTGTGAGGGGAACTTTGGAGAGGGAGAACAACCGGTGATCTCACTCAAAACATGGACTCTCTGAAGGCCGCCATTATGAAGGAGTGGAATAACTTGTCCCAGAAGTTCATCATCAACTTATACATAACTTTCCGAGTAGAGGCTGTGATTGCTGCTGAGGGCGGCCAAATTGAGTGAACATATTTTGTTAAAAAAATTTCAAAATTATTGACATTTTTCTAAAATCAGTCATTCAATTTAAAAATTGTGATAAGTGTGTTTGTCTTCACATTTTTGTCCCATTTCAAAATTATTCCTGGAGACCAGATCAGTGAACTAAAAAATAACTCCGCAGGAGATAAGTTTTCACCATATTTTATTCTGATAATACTTTTGTAAGAACACCCACCCAAGTTTTACCTGATTCGAGAATCTTATCATGTATAAACTCTTTCCGAGCACGGTGCTCCCTCTCAATTAATTTATTATCTTGTGGATGGTATAGAGTGGTTCTGATGTTTACAGGTTTTGAGTAATCTTGTCCAACTTATTGGGGCGCAAATCAATAATAAACTATTATTGGTTTGTTATACAATTTATTGGCGGAAATGAAATTAAAAAATAAAATTTTCCTACTACTATTAAAATATTCACTAAAATATATAATAAATAGAAATAAAATAGTCAAAATCACAAGACAAAAACGATATATATGTATTTTTTACTTTGTGATTTTGAATATAGTCAAGTGACCATATTCAGTTCTATTAGCATGATAATTACTTTGAAATCTATTTTTATTATGTTAAAGACTAGCAGCTAATAAGGGGCTCCATGACAATTTGCAAAAGAAAATAATTTACAATCCTAAATTTATTTATTAAAAATGTATTAATCAAATGTTAATTCAACTATATGCAATCAGATTCAATAGCAACCAAAAATGATTTTTTGCAAACTATATTTTAGATATTTAACCTAAATATCCAAATTTAATTTAACAACTAATAAGGGGATCTATGACAAAATAGCACAAAAATATAATTTGCAATCCTAAATTACTTTAGTCAAAAATCTATTCATCAAAAGTTAATTTAACCATATATATATAATTAGAGTCAATAGCAGCCAAAAAGGGGTTCCATCTTTAAAATTTGTACATTTTAATTAGAGATGTACGATCTAATTTGCAATCCTAAATTAATTTAGTCTAAAATTTATACACCTAAAGTTAATTTAACTATATATAATCAGAGTAGATAACAGCAAATCAGGATTTTATGCAAATATTAACTATTCATACAAATTACAAAAGTAGAAATTTAAGTTAACCACAATCAAAAATTTAATAAAAATTTCCCATGTTTTTTACAACCTATTTAGTATGCATGAAGTTGAATAATCGAATATACATACGAACACCAGTCAGGCACACATATAAATTTATGTGGATGGGAAATAAATAAACAAGATTTTTTAAACAGGCACGCACAACCTATGTAATACAACATCCTGGGTTTTTCCTTTCTTAAAATTATGATATCATATAATAACATAAACACATTATTGCCTCTTTTTCAATGCAAATGAAGATATATAGGGTTCGTAAGCACAACGTGGATTGGGCGCAAATAAATATAATTATTATAAATAGACAAAAAATACTGAATTCAATTATTTACAAAAACACATAAGAAATTTTATCAATGTCAAGTAAACATTGTAACTGCCCACTAGAGAATCACTCGTGGTTTTTAAGCGTGGGCAGAAAACTACCTGGGGAAAAATAACCAGTACAAAATTGTCATGTAGGAAAATGCCAGTTTGGGAAATTGCCTGTATTTTGACTAAACTTCATGATGAATAATAACACATTATAAATATTATTGCAATACAATTTCATTGTAGTTTGAAATTTAATCCAATCTTCTAATAAATGCATTGGTAATGTGTGTGTGGGGGGGGGGGAATAAATAGCTTAGGACCTCTTAAAATATGGTTGAATACTCTCCACCCCCGTATTGGCCAATGTCCTGGGGGTAGTGTAGGAATGTTAAAAAACACCGCGAATTAATGCAATACATCCAAGGAATCCCTCTAACATCTCTAACTAGTTCAAAGCCCATGAATTTGGTCGGGATTGGGGGGTTAAAAATCACCTGAAGGGGTAGTTCTAAGTTTGGGATGAGGGTTGAAAAAACCACTGCCAAAGCATCAAATATACATCAAAAAAATAGGAGACCCCTCTAAGTGTTACATTGAAAAAAAAATAGTTCTAAGCCCTCAAGTTGTTACAATTCACGCAATTGTTCAAAACATTTACATCCCAAGAATATTTGGACTCCTACCAAGTAAAACAGACGAAATATACATAAAAATTTATCAAAAGTTAAAGGAAATGATTTCAGAATCTCCTGTCTCCATTTTAGCTGATTTTGAAATATCCCAATCAATGAACATCATACTAATTTCACTAATTTAAGGGTTGTTTTTTTCATTTCTCTCAAAATTTATAGAAAGACATTATCGATTTTCGCTATAAACAGCGTTTCAAGTGATTTCCTCTTAAAGTGCCAATTGCTTGTATGCCATTTGATTTTAAATAAAGCAATGACTCTAGAATGGTAAACCTATTGTCAAAAGATGCAAAATTTATATCATTTTTTGGCAAATGGGTACACAGCCGAGAAACAGATTGAGTTAGTTAAGGATGTATTGCTATTTACATACATACTTTTTAAAATAATAGAGATAAGGATACATTACAAAACTATACACACAAACAGCAAAGAACACCACCATACAATGGGGTATATATGCTACTACAGCCAACATTGATCTTAAGTCCTACTTAATTTTTTTTTGTTATTATCAATAATTTGTTTCATTTTTGTACATTACATAAATTTAAGATTACTAAGATCTTCATCCTCTTCCTGCATGGCTTGGTATCTCTCGTATGAGAAAGATGGCAAACCAAAAGATCCACTATCATCGAACTCGCTCCTGTAGGCCATGGAGCAGTATCTATCATCAAGCTTACAGGATACATCAGAAGCACTGTCTACGATATCTACACCAGGTTCAAAAATGAGAAAAAAGAGGAAAGATCCCAAATAATGCCAGAAGTGATATTTAAGGCACTCCTAGGTTGTGGCAGGCCTGAAGAGGACCTTGACCGCTCATCAATAATTGAATCAGACAACACTGGACAGGAGGAAGGGTGTGACTGTAGCATCATCCAAAAGGCATTGAGGGAGCTTGGTATGACCTCATACAAGCTGTCTGTTCGTCAGAAGGAGGTCAAGTTGGCCCACTGAAAGACTCTGGTCTCTTGGCTCAAGACGTCCAATGCAGGTCACATATCATATTCTCAGATGAGAAAATATTCACTATTGAACACAAAAGGAATCCTCAAAATTACAGATGGTTCTACACGTCCAAGGATAATGTCCCCTTTGTTTAAAAGTCCAAGAGCTCCAGCTCCATCATGGTCTTGGGCGTCATCGCCAGCAAAGGGAAGGTCATGCCACCATTCTTCTTCAAGAAGGGAGAAAAGGTATAATATTTATGTGGAGTGCTTGAGGTCCAAGGTGCTTCCGTGAGTACAGGCAACGTCCCTTAGCTCTACGTCTGGCAACAGGACTCTGCCCACTGCTACATGTTCAAGAGCTGCCAAGATTTCGTTAGGATTAACTCTTACGATTACTGGCCCTCCAAGTCTCCCGGCTGTAATTTGAAAGTTGGAGAGGAGGTCTGCTCAAAGCACCATAACAGTGTGGATAGTCTGAAAGAAACCATGAAGAAGGAATGGACGATGATCTGGGCTGTAGATGTGGAAAATGCATGCAAGAGCTTTGGGGCCAGGATTGATAATGTGATTGCCGGTGAGGGTTGTCACATTTCATAAAACAATACATAAATGTCAAAAAAATAATTCTTGTTTTATTGCTTACATCTCTATCTATTCTTTAATTTTAGAAAGACACTTTTGAGTTTTGTCTGCATTTATTTCGGTAACCCTGTATAACTAAAAGATGAATTCTTTTCCCCCCCCCCCCCATATGCATTGGATAAGGTCCTCTCTTTATCATTATTGGTGGAGGGTTTCATATTCGAGGAAACATTTTGTGTGGAGAATCTTTTTCATCGAAATTACATTTCATTGTTAAATAAACCAACAAATCGATTAGTTGATGGGCTCAAATCTTTTGTGACAATAATCAAAAAAATGATTTCTAAAAGTTTTGTTTCATATAACTAAGAATTCAAGCTTTGAGTGGAGATTCGTGATAACATCAAGTCCATACTATGAATATATTATACTTGGAGCTGATCCTATAAATGGATATATCGAAGACTTTTCCCCTTCACTAGCTGCAAAATAAGGGATACTTTAGGGAGCGACTCCCACGTACGATTGTGGATAGACCATGGATATCATCCATAAAAATTATGTAAATAAACCTTATTTCAAGAATTTACAGGACAGTGTCTTTGGAATGGAGGCATTTATAAACAATCAGCTAACAATACATGATATTGGTATTCACTTTGTTTTATTTAAGGGATGTTTACTTTTCCTCTCATGACACCCGTCAAGCTACACAATGTCCTGGACACAATTTGCCCGTTCCTGGGCATTCGAAAATGATTTTTTCTAATTCAGAAGAGGACTCTGCGTTGTCAATGTGTGATAAATGTATTAGTAAGGAATTAAATCTATCTAGTAATTGGATGCATAGGACTATGTCTTCGACTTCCCAAATAGCTCATGGAATACAATTCACAGCTTCATTTCAAATAGCCACATAATTTTGTTTGTCAGCACTCCATCTAAAGATTGTGGTAAATTACTCAACACTATTAGACACTCTTTTTCGGAATGTCTACAATGGTATACTTTGAGATCATTTATTCGTTTAAACACCATGGGTCTGGAGGACAATAATGTTAATATAATTACAGCAAGAATTATATTTGGCGTTTCTTCAAAAAATTAAAAAAAGTACTCCTAAAGATAGGAGTGATAGGGACTACACAAATAAATGTGAAGATATTTCTAGCAAATAAAATAACTGTGGGAGAACCTATGGTTGCGGAGAATTTTCGTACTATTTTAATTTCGCCGGTGGCATAATATAGTGCGTTCTAATTGAGGATCTCTAGGACAATTTAATGTAATTGGGATTGGGCCTCGGATATTATAAGATCGGATGATTTTTTTTCGGACTTTGCAGAAAATACTAAAACTTTTTTGAAAACGAAAAAACAAACAAAAATACAAGAAAAGGAGGTAGTTGTTGGTTTAAAAGCAAATATACTAGTAATATTATATGGTTGTATTTTATTAATTTTGGATGTTAATGTTATAAGATTAGATATATGAATATTTTACATTTGCAAACATTTATCTGGTGAAGAAATTTTAAACTTTAACTTATATTTTTGTAAATGTTTCTTGACCATAACTTTTCTTGATATTTCTAATTTTTATAAATTATTTGCGGTTGGAATCAAAGTTTAAAAAAAAATTAAATAATAATCGATAAATCATGTTTACTTAAAAATATTCATGACATCTAAAACTTTGCGAAATTTTTTGCAATTTTGACTTATTTGAAAAGATATTCAACAGGACTCCTAGAAGTTTATCTGTACTTTGTAGCAAAATATAAGCCCAGATCTCTACGGATTGATTCGTGATTCAGACCTGATCTAATGACCAATTGCACATTGTTTAATGAGAGTGACAATTGTGTTTTACGTTACTTGATGGATTGCTTATCTATTAGAATGAAATAATTGCCACAAAGGATAAAATCATGAAATTTATTGAAATCAGAGGGTAAAGTTAGAAGGAGGAAAATTCTTCAGGTCTGGAGCAAATGGTCAATACTCGAAAACCTTATTATATTTTAAGACAATTAAGGAAAACAGCTACAAAGAAAATGGACTCTTGCATTGTTTATTTCAAAAACCTCAACGTGACAAAATACTAAAGAGGTCATAAGTGAATAATAATAATGATTTATATCGTCAAAAACTATTGTTTATTTCAATGAATTGAAATTTAATTACATTTAACACGTTCAAATTACTCATTCCCAATAAAAAGAGTAATGCTTTTTTTTTATTATCTGTTTTGTTTTATTTATAATATCTTGCAGGTAGAGTAGTGATAAGTTGATGGCTATCACCTCCATCAATAGTTTTGTTAACCTTAGGAGACTCACACCCAAGTAGCATAACATCACATCGTTAAAAATCATTGCTTACATACGCCAGTGATTTTTTTTTTTTTTTTTTTTCTTGAAGATTTTGTCTGATGAATCTTGTTTTATCTACAAATTTTTTGGGCATCATGGACACAGCTGCTTCATATATCAAGGAGATTGAATAAACAGAGGAGGAACGGGGTTGCACGTGTGGACACTTTTGTCCACAACATGAATATTTCAATAGATAAATATTTATGTAGTTATAAAAAATTCAATAAATCAAGGTTTGCATTTTTTTTTTTACTTCTTTAAATATGATTTGAAGGGCTGATAAAGCAAAGACAAACGCTTAGGAGACCTATTTTTGGCAATGCCATAGGGGGGGGGGCAGAGGAGTCACTTTTTGAACATAAAAGTTTCGAGTACTCTACCTTAACTCGACCATATGAACTTGACCAGTTCAATTATTCTGAAACATGGGCAGATGCTCATTATTTGACAGTGAATGTAAGCAAATGGGGCACTAAAAATAATAAATTCTTCTTTCATGTGTTAGGTGGGCAACAGAAAAGTTTCCAACTAATTAGTATTCTAATAGCAATGTTAAAACCATGGCCCCGAGCCTAAGCCTGAAGAATGCACACACTTTGACAGCGTTGTCCTAGGATATGGTAGCCACTGCCTTTCGGCATGATTCCTTTACTGGGCCTTCCCCATCTCTACATTGATATAACAGTTGAGAAGGAGGTTATACACGCCTACTAAAATTGAATTCGGGTATATTTTACATTTTATTAATTGTTCTCTTACAGATGACTCCTCATACGATTAGAAGTTCCGTGAAGATTTAATAATGTATGCTAATTTTTTGTGGATCACATACCATTTGATGATGGAGAGGCGAAGGTAAAAATGTTTTGATTTATACACAAAACACAATCTCAACTGGAAATGTTTTACCAATTTCTGAGTATATGTTTTCTAATTTCAAAACTTCCGAATTTCTAGCAAATAAGATACCTATCTGGATTGTCCATTTTATCGATTTTCTTTATTAAATACATTTATACCCGGTGGTCCGGCGAGATGGTTTCCCTCGTCACAAATGAAATATCCATTTAAATGACTCTTCCGAAGTTATTTTTCTTATCCCATTCATTCCAAACCTTACTCTCATCCTTTGGCTATGACTCCAAAAACTTTTAAAATGAAAAGTTCATTTGGAAACTCCCTTTGTCGTTTCCTTTACTGTTTATCCCATCATTGACTCTGTATAAGCCTCATATCCATATATTTTATGAGTCGGAACGTCTTGATTGATAATCTTAAGGAAAAACGTAAAATTCATTGCTGAAGGTTATCAGATTCTGGTATTTGTGAGCTTCTTAATTTGAAGAGTTGTATTAAGATGATTGGTGTGACTGGTCAATTTAATTGCTTGCTCGAACTTCATATAGGTATTAAGTAACTTACAATTACTTAGCTTCATCAATATTTCAAGAAAGTTATAAGTCAATTCAGAATCCAACCACTGAGAAATATGGATACCTATTATAAACAATCGGAACAACGGAATAGAGTCCAATTAAAAAAAGCGTATTGTCATTTTAAAAAACTTTAATATTATATTAATTCAACTATAAACCTACTACTTACATAGTCTGTTCTTAATAGTCTCTTAATTATTTGATTTTAAACCGCAAAACCTAACCAAATAAGGAATTTTGTGTATATTGAGTGATTATTATTTTTGCACTTTTATATTACAATCTTTAAAAACTGAAATATATAGTTATACTTTCCTTGTTGGTTGTGTTTGATATTTATTGTATAATAAAGTTTTTTTTAATGAAAAGAAAAAATCATTCTTCAGATTTCCAATTCCAAAAAAATGTGGGTAGGTAAAAAATACAGACAATTTAAATCTCTACGTATTAATGTACTTCATATAAGAATTTTTGAGATAAAAATCACTCGAGGTTAAATAATTACATCTGTAAAATTCCATAACATGAATTATAATTGATCAAATTAAGACAAATAAAACTACTTAAAAATATGACATTTAGATGTATTATTATATGAAATTCAAGTGGTTTTTACCCAAAAAATTGAAGTCCAATCACTTTCTTACTTATAAATAAGCCTTTTATAAAAAAATATTCTCAAAAATAATGATCAATTATTATTTATTTTCTACTTTAAGGTTGGCTCAAACCAATAAAAATTATTAAATCAAAAACAAATGTGTTCGAGACGACAGTATATTAAGTCAAATTAAAATAATATATTAAACCTTTTAAATTTTGATGATTTATTTAATCCATTTATACTAGAATATAATCTACTTATCATGCATATTTATTTATAAATACAACATGACATAAAAACAACCATTTTGGCATGTACATAATGTAGTTACGAGTGGAAAATAATCAAATTTTAATCCCTATTGTATGATCATTTGGACACACATGATTCTATATTAGATATTTCTTCCCATCTCCCGTGAAAAATCTCAAGTCTTAGATTAATGTCTAGGAAACGAATCAAAATCCATTACTCTTAAAAAAGTATAATAGACAAGTAACAGATTAGAATACTAGTTCATTTAAAATTATAAAGCTTAATAAAATAAGGAGTACATTAACTCAGTGAATGTCAGTTCATTTCAATGGACGAAATAAGTTCATTCTATAAATAGTAGTTAGAAAAATAAATAATGAAGGCAGTCAAATATTTATTATTACTCAGAGTTCAACTTCACATCTGCCCACATTGTGAAATAACTACATCAATTTTTGGTTTATTATTTGGTCCAGTAGGCACATTTTCTATTTTTCTCATAATGAGAAGACCATCAATAATTCGTCCAAAGACAACGTGTTTAGCGTCTAAGAAATCACACTTTGCACATGTGATAAAAAACTGACATCCATTCGTATCCTTTCCTGAATTTGCCATGGACAAAAGCCCTGGAGAATCGTGTTTGAGCATGAAATTCTCATCTGCGAAGGTAGGACCAAAGACTGACATACAACCTGTCCCATCACCATTAACGAAATCCCCTCCCTATTGTGATGATAAAACAGTAAAATGAGTGAATAAGCCTTCAATTCCTAAATACAAATAGAAAATACCTGTATCATGAAATCCTTTATAACTCTATGGAAGGATGCACCTTTATATCCAAGAGGAACTCCGTCCTTTTGATATTCCCCCGTGCAAAACTTTCTGAAATTCTCTGCCGTCTTAGGACACACATCTGCAAAAAGCTCCATAACGATCCGTCCAATTTGAGCATTGCCAACATTGATGTCAAAGAATACTACAGGATTTGAGGGATGTCGTAGAAAGGATACTATTTGTGACCAGGAATGGAAGGTCGAAGACCCTGAGGAAGATGACATCTTGGACACAGTACAGAGCTCAAAAGTATAATAATTATAATTTATTATGGAACAAACAAAATTTTTATTTGATTTGCGGCAATATTCAGTTTGTTGACGTTCACTTTGTTATGAATTATGATGTTTACCGAGAGGTTGCGTTGAAAAGCTGATATCCAACAACAACAAGTAACCTTGTAAGGTTTGTTGTTGCCATAATTCGCAATATAAAAAATAAAATATAAATACTACAAATAATAACTACTTAATATCCTTTTTTGATAACATTGCCTATCTACCTAGCCTAATGTGATTTGAATTTTGCAATGTTACAATTCTTCTATGCTAATATACTACCCATCACCAAAATAATATGTAAAAACATAAGAAAAATTAACGAACACAACTTCAATTTGGATGGAAGGAGACAAAAGTTTTAATCACTTCTCCGTCGTCAGTTACAATAGTTAATATCAACATGATGGTTTATTCATATTGGAAATATTTATGGATTGACGAAAAAACATAATATCAAACAAAATAAGTTATTGCTACTTTGTTGTATCCAGAATGTGTTGGACGGCTACGGCGAGAAAAACCACTGAGAGGATTTGGGGAGATATGCAGAGGTCGTATCGATAGACAGTACGAGGAAATGAGAGGCGTAAGCGAGGAAAGTACAGTTGGAACTAGTTGGAATCGGATTAGAAAGATAAGAGAGATGCTGTTTGTCTCTTCATTAACTTTATTGTTTATCCAAAGATTACTAAACAGTCCGCAGTACGTTGTCACTTCAAGAACTCGACCATGACATCACAACTCAATGTGAGGCCCTTTCAAGGATTTTTTAAGTGTATTTTTCTAATAAGATTCAAATACATTTGAATATACAACTTTGTTTTTTATAATTGTTTTAAGGGTTTTTTATGAAAGAATATGTAAATTACAGCTCTATAGTTTCGTCCAGTCCAATTTAGACAGAGAGCCCGGCTCCAAATTCATTACTTTGTAAAACAATATTAACTTAAATTCCTTTTTGAGGGATTAATTCCATCAATTAATTTATTTATTAAATAAATGTAAATGTATATTGAATTACTCTAAAGTAATTTAGTCTACACTTTATGTAATTATCTAATTTGGTTAATTGCTTTGCGTATTGGTGGGCCCTACTCTATAGGAAGGTTTTAGGCACTCGAAGAAATTCAGGTGACTTATATTGATCTTAAAGGCATAATATTTTAAATGTTGGTTACCCTTGCTTAAGCATTTGTGTAACTGATTATCTATCCAACTCTGAATTTACCATTCAGGTATTGAGATATACGATCTTTTTTGATGATGTGCGGTATTCGACTATATTTGGGGATCTGAATTTTCAAGTTTCAACACTTGCGTATATTCATTGTTGTATATGGATGATTTTAGAAAAAAATGGCAACGGAAAAAATAGCAGGAAAAGGAATAATTATTATTAATATTAAGAAAAATAGACAAACACAACAGTGGTTTCAATGGAAGAAGTGCTAATCACTTAATTCTCCATTATCAGTTATAATATCCTTAGACATGATGGATTATTCATATTTGACGAGACTCTGGGATTGACGAACAAGCATTTACATAATACTAGCTAAAAAAAAGGCTATTTCTACTTCTTTATGATCCAGGATGTGTCAGAAGAAGATGTGGTTGTCTGAGGAGAAAAACCCCACTGAGAGGATTCTGACAGGTAATCAAAAGTCAAATCGTTGGAAAGTGCGAGGAAAACTGTAAAGCTCAGTAAAGTTGGAGCAATCTAAAATTGCAATAGAACAATTGTCTTCGTCTCTGTCCATTAACCTTATTTCTTGTCCAAATAGAACGAAACACGCTGTATTACGTAATAAACCCAAAGGACTGGAATTATCGAAATTGTTTATCCAAAACTATGAATTTATACTTCTTAAGTATTAAGCCAATTTATGAGAACCATAACCAGTGACTTATAGGCTATTTCAGCGAATTTTTATGTGTATTTTTCTAGATGATACAAATGTATAATAATATGTAACTACGTCTGTAATATAATATTATATGCTGATAGTCAATAGAGAACTGAATAAAATGCTTAAAATAATTTCGCCTTCTGTCTGGATTTCTGAAGATGGAGGCCCCAGAATTTGGAAAATACTTACCAGATGAGAAACAGATAGCTTGTCGGATTTGTCGATATAAATGTATCTTTAGTACCCTGTCTAGAATTACACGTCATGCATTATCCTCATTTCATATCAAAAGTAGGGATATTCATCTATAAAATCAAGTTAACGATGAATACATCAAGTCAGACTTTAAATTTGATCTCATAAAGCTGCGTATTGTATGTAATACAGCCTTATCCATTGCTAATCATCCTACGTTCAAAAAATTTATGGAGAAATAAACAGGTAATTTCATCCCTTCCCGAGGAACCATCATTAATTAATGGAGGATGTTGGTAATGATTTTATTTATAGAAATACCCCCATTGTAAGCTGTGAACTTAAGATAATTTTCAGCATGTTTAGAGTCATTCACACCAAATGACGAAGTGGAACTCTAAATTTTGTACCATTTAACAGTAAGTATTCATTTTTTTTTAAATCTAATCATAAAATATGATTTTATTTTAGCTAAACTTATCAAGAAAAGAATTATGATACACAACCCATTAAATGGCAAATACAAGTATTTAAATGGTCATAATAACGGGGGTAGTAGCGTTGGAAATAATTTTTATGCCATTAGTTTCTTCACTGAAAGACTTGGGTATGATCATTAGGTTTTCCAATATGACATAGTCAATAAATATTACTTTTTTATCACTTAAGGATTAGCTATGGTTGATAAGCTCCACGAAAAGGTGTTCAGACAACTCATAAAAGGCAAAAACAACTGCTTAAATGGTCAAAATAGGGGGGGGTAGTTACATTAGGTGTAGCATTATAATTAGGAATTGTGCATATCCTTCATGATAATAGTATGTTGTTATATAAGCATAAATAACGGGGAAAATATATTTTTTGATGCTCTTAATAAGGAGTAATATCGCCGGACATTACTACATAATTAGCTTTTGCATTGAATCTTTTGGATGATTTAATTCTTTGTACCACTAAATCATCAAATTTAAAGTACTGAAATAAGAATATTTGTGTCTTCTAGTCCAGGCCTGCATTAGTTATTACTATAGATATATATATTTCAATATCATCGAGATTTTTGTGTATCATTTCTAAAAAAGTATCCTACGCTTTAAAAATAACTTATAACTTATGGATGTATGTGAAGGCCTTTGAATAAACGATATTTTGTGTGTGCCATTGGCTAGAGGACTATTAGAGCCTCAGTTATAAAACAATCTTGGATAATGCAATACTAAAAATATGATTTTCTAAGTAACAATTGGCAAGTTAATTTTAAATCAGGGAAGAAGTAGAGGATAAATTCTTTGATTTTATACGTGGCTTCATGGCAGTCTCTTAGCTAATTAATGTATGATCATATTTTATGTTTGTAGGTCGTCATTTTACGTCTTTCTTACTAGTATTATCCTAATGCAAACTAAGTAATTTCCGCAGATCAGAATTGACATATAGATATTTCAATCAAATTACAGAAAAATGATCTAAAAATAATCAATAATAAAGTTTTTAAAACCATATTAATTATTATTTTTCTATATTGAAAGAGCAAATTTTGTCTTTCTGTCTGTCTGAATATATGAAAATGAGTCAGAAGATGTACTATATACAGTGCTAAATGATGTATATAATGAGCATATTTTGATTTAAGGTATGTGCAATTGGCATCAAAGGTGTATTTAATGTTCACTGATGTATATTATATAAAGATTTTTATATATAAAATATAATAATGTGGTTATATTAATAAAATATGGTAGACATGTATAATGTACATGTCTAGCAGGCGCAGTGTTTCTGTTTTTTTTTATTGGTCAATTATGTACATATATCATAATTTATTTACAGTATAAAATGTAATATCTACAAATTCAAATAATTCTTGATAAAACTCAATCAAATTGAATACTACTTGATGGCAATGTTAACCAGTCATACTTAATAGAAGTAATATAAATGGAAAATCTCGATGAAAATGTATATTTGTTGAACTATTATTGCTTTTTTGATTGATTAGGAACACATAAGAAGAATAATTAGATAAAAATATCTTCTTCCTTCTATTGTTACTTTTTTTAATATATAAATAATATTAAATATCGATGTAACAAAGTAATAACATATTTAAAAATATTTTACTATCTTAATTATAGGAAAACTAGGTTTTAATGATTTAAATATTGCAGATTTTTTTTCTGTCTCATTCTGTGGACTGTTTTCCCCTCATTACTGAATTATGAGTTTCATAAATAGCATTCCATTAAAGGGCTTTATGAATATATATATATAACTTAACACCTGCAGTGAATACTACTTGATGCCAATAATACAGACTGCTACATGAAATTATTTAAAGTAGTATGTACTGAAAATTTATATGAAATGTCCCAATTTGTATCATTTTTTATTATCATTTAGGGAAAAGAAAAGTAGGATTGATGGTTATAGAAAATATTTTTTCTTTTGTATGTGTTAATATGTATCGACTATATAGAAATATGATTCTATAACGATATAATAACATATTTTAAGGACAGATATAAAATAAAACTAGACAATAGAGGTCTATACTTTTTTAAAACAGTAAGATTTAAATTATTTTAGTTAAATTAAAGTTGGTGTCATATTGAAATACCATGGTTTTCAATTTTCTTGTTGCTATTAACGGTTGCGTGATTATAAATTAGAAGTGTTGCGCTGATTCGAGAATAGTTGTTTAATCTCCTTTGGACATTTTAATATTTGTACGTTTATTTGTTTAATTATTATATATTTCTAAATTTATTCTATAGCAAAATACATCTTGATTATATAATTCAATAGGATTTTTATTCCAGTGTTATACAACTTGTTTGATTAGGCCACTAATATGGTCGACATTAACAATACTCACGAATAAATTAATGTCTTGACGATTTGGTCCTCTAATTTATTGATTAAGTAGATGAATCTCCTGGTATATAGACCTGCATCCACACATGGTTCCCTTGAATGAGGAAGGTACATTCATTGTAGAGATGACGTTTTGCATCCAGGCCTGTAACCCTGACTTCTAACTTTGTAAAACATTTCTCAGTGTTCAATCAAAATTATCGATAACATTAGTCGGAGTGCCTCCTCCATCCACAGATCCTTAATTAAATCTCCGAGTGATTCCTACTACAGTGAATTCCACTTCGTCTCTTACTATAAAGAATATTTTTTTGATTCGAGTTCTTCAATGTCCTTGAAAAACAAATTTATTATCTTCAGCTTACTTACTTGATTGCAATTCCATTTATGATAATGAATTTGTGCGGCACACTCCATGCAAACTATTACTTACTATACATCTTAGATTCTTCAAACCTTAATCTTGAGTTCCTTACTAATTGTGGGTCGTTTATCCCATTGTACAATATGAATGTCATTCAAATTTCAAAACTTAGTGTTTCAGGATTACTAAATTGTTCATTATCTCCTTATTGAAATGTTACATGAAACAATCTTTAACAAAAATCAAGAAAATGAGAAATTCCCATTGTATTTTTACTTCATAAATACTGGCGGCCCCATATTTTATAGACATATTAAGGTCAATTATAGGGTGGTCAATACTTTTGCCTTAAATATTTTCCTTCAGAACATTTTGCCAGAAGGATATTTCGCTTTAATATATAAATAAATGAGATTTATACGTTGTTATTGTTTATTTTTGGTTGAAATTAATGTTCCCTTTGAATTTTTTAATCAAAAAATATAATGTGTATTGCCATAAAATGTATTAAATGTTTATTTTTTGTTGGATTTTTTCTCTTGCCTCATATAATGCTTGTTCGTCAATCCATTAGTCTTTTCTAGTATGAATGATCAATCATTTCAGTGTGAACAGAGAATTGATTAGCACTACTTCCATTCCAATTGTATTTTTTAGTTCTTCTTATTATAGAAATTTTAATACCTATTTTGTTTTTGGTTCGAATTTATTAAATAGTGAGATTTTGTTGGTGTATCCAAATAAATTTTCGGGCCTAATCCAATCCTTATTTCAATAGAAAACATCCATTTAATGCGTTGAAATATGAATACACATACAAATTTTATTTATTTGTATATTAAGGGGAAAGAATTTAAGGAGAAATATCATGAGGCAAAATGGTTTAAGACAAAAGTATCTAGCGGCAATTACTGACTTCGTATTAAAATTTGTGGGATGAGCTAAGATACTTAAGAATTTTTGCTATACCTTTGAACCTTTATTTGATTTTATACGACCCTTTCCAATTTAATCAATAAATGTATCATTATTTCATTGTAACAATTAATTTTGTCTAATTTAAGGGTAATTTGCGGCACAACTAAAGGGTTAACAAGAATATTTTTGTTAGAAGTTGAGAGGAATTCGTCGAGTAATACAAATGTAATCTACACAGAGAAATAAAAATCATTCTATGTTGCTTTTGTGTTGACAAGGCATGTATATAGTTACTTTAGAAGTAACTTCAATACTGATTCGACTTTTCTTTATCACTACTAACTATTTGGTATTCACTCGTGACCTTATATTTTTTGTAATTACTCAATTATATAATAGTATACATTTTATAACCATGTAAAAATATAATTTTTAAAGTATTTTTCCCATAATGTGTGCAATTTTTTTAATATATATCTCATATATCTTATTTGGGTTAATAAACCATCGACATTTTTATAAAAAAAATCCAAAGATCGATAGTTAAGGACCATTCCTAAAGACCTTTTCGTAAAGATACTTCTGGAGCAATTTCCCTTATAGGTAGAGATGAGATTTTTTCAAGAGCTCGAGGAGAGGTCATGAGTAAGACATATGGTATTACTGAATTAAGAACCTTGTTGATATCAGCAGCCTGTTATATTATATATGTATATATTTATTTTTTTGGAAAAGGGGGAATTAATTACTGTTATAAAGAGAAGAACCTTTTACATTTACGATAGCATTACCGCTGGAAAAATATTGTAATTATACTTAAATTTATATATATTTATTTTATTTTTTATTTTAAAGGAATTTTCATGCAAGATATGTGAAAATGCTTACTTCAGAGAGAGAAGTTACCACAACGACGACCTACTAAATAACGAACAAAACAGAAGAAAGAACACAGCCAACAACCGTTTTTCCTTTTCTATTCCCTAAACATCTATAATTATATCATAACGACATTTTTTTTGTAAAATACTAAATTTCAAATAAAATTATTATATCAATTTAATTTTATTAATGTTCATAATTAATTAATATATATCTCTATACAAATAATTCCTTAGTTTTAAGTCATCTTAAACATTTTTACATTCTTCTTCCCTTTGAAGCTCAAGTAGTTTGTTTCTTAATATCTGGGTCTTGAAAGGATGAACAAAGTTCACTGCTTCTAATATCACTACCTTGATCAATTTGGTCTTTGTTACTGTTGAGAGAAGTTTGTTGTTGTAGATCTCCAAAGAATTTTGAATTCTATTCTGTACGGAACCTGACTGGGTAACCTGTAAAAAAAAGTAAAATCTTAAATCTTTCAGAAAATGTAATTGCTTTATTAGGTAGTTGTAAAAAACTTTCAGTTTAATGCATGAGCTTTTATTCTTAGAAAAATATTTAATGGTACGTGTATAACCTCTATGATTTTGTACCTTATTTTTTAGGTTTTAGATGCAAACGGCGGTCAATTCATTCCTTTATTGCAACTCAACATATTTCCTTCCAAAAGAAACAGAAACAAGAATGGGTGCAAACCTCCCCTAAAAAAACATTCCCCTTAAAAATTAACAACAAAATACGTTAATTTGAGTCATGTAGGTAAATTGATGTTGCTTTTTTAATATTTTTTGTAACGTTGAGCTCTTAAAATTAAATTTGAGTTATGCATTTCAATTACTTCAAAAGTTATGGTCAATGTTGCATTTTTAACATACATAACCTTCCTACAAAGTTTCATCAAAATAATTATGTACCTTTTTCAATAACATTGCCTTCAAACAAACGAACCAACGGATGCAAACATATATTCGCCGTTCAAAATCATTTCTGGAGGTAAAACCAGTTGTTATTACTGAGTCAATTCTTCCCAAATATGAAATTACCCTTCAATAACCGTTGATAATTCTTCAAAGCTTTACAAGTGTAAATTCTAATCCACCTAATCACGGTTCCGACCACTGATTGTCTTGGCTTTAATGTTAACGCAGTTGATACATCAGAAAAAAATCGTCAAAATTGTTAGTAAGCTAATTTGTTGGGACACGCTGAACACTCTATTGTAGTTGGGGGGAGGGGGCAGAGGTACAGAAATTCGCCCTGAAGCTTTCCAGGCTGACTCTCTAGGCTCTTGTTGTTGCCCTTGATCCTTTGTATCTTTTTAATGAGACCATTGGAACAGGGGATGATGCAGAAGATCTTGTCGTAACTCATTTTTCCATCTAGAAAAGTTGACACACGATTTCTTTTGCACTCCATCTCAGTTGTTCTGTTCTGGTGAATCTATTTTTTTTTCAGGCTTGTGAGCGTTTGCAATTTTGGATTCCATTCATTTTTTTTCTTCGTTCAGCCATTATTGCTGTTTTGCTACACGTTCCGTTCCACGTTCCAATCATAAAATATTACCACATACACTGTACGATAGTAAATCCCGGCTTCCACTTTCAAAGTGTCAGGGAGGCCTCATTTGGGAACTACGTTTCAAGATTTTTTAACTTGATCATTTGGTGAATATTAGCGTTCAAATGACCTAACACTGACTAAAATTGATTAATTTATTGTCGAGGTGGAGGCCAAAAGGCAAAGTATAGCTGATTGGATTTGTGCCGGGTACAGCAACAAGTCAAGAAATACTACACTCTGGACTAGTTGAGAAAAACTTCAAGAACGACTACTACCTCGCCTATGTGGTCGATGAGGTTAGGCTGGTTAACCAAACTAAGTTCCCGACCTCCTCGATGATGCTGGAAATTGGGGCATCAGACGGGAAAATGATAGCCCTGTATTGGTTCCAGAAAGGCCTTGAAATCGGGGCCAAGGAGTATCAGAACGTCCTTGAGGAGTGATCTTGCCCTGGGTAAATTTAAACTACCCAGAGGGAAACTACATGTTCCATCATGACTATACTGAATCCCTTGCAACACACAAGAGCAGAATTTATTATTTTTATTGGCCTATCTGCTGAAATTCACGGCCAAATGATGTGACTTGCTTCCAGAATTCAGAATAAATGAACTGGTCAAGTTCATATGTTCTATTTAAGTAGAGTACTAGAAAGAAACTTTCTTGTTCTATAAGAGCCTTTTAAAAGTGACCAATTAGACCCCCCCCCTCCTGTGCCCCTCCCACAAAATAGGTCTCCCAGGCGTTCGTCTTTGCATTATCAACCCTATAAATCATATTTTAAAAAACTAAAAAAAAAAATTGATTACTTGAATTTTTTATGAAGACTATTGGAAAGATTTTTAGCGTTAAATTTATTTTTTTCCATTCACTAAATGCACGTTCCATGGAACATCGTTCAATTTTGAGTTCAATTCGCAAGCTTGATTATTTTTCACAACAATTGTTTGTTTTTATTGCTCTCCAGTTGATATTACGGAAAAAATTGGTGAATTATTTAGTAAATTAATAAAACCTTTCCAAAGCTTAATTCATGATTCCCTGGGACACGCTGTAAATAATATTTGTTTAAACATTCAAATAGTACCCTTAAATCACTGTTTTTACCTAATTAAAGGGAGTTGTTTTTTCTTTTGTTAATATTTACGAGGGATCTGAAAAACCCATTTGTATTTCCTTTTGAATGATGGATTTGTCACAGTACTCAAAGTATATAATGAGACGTAACGCTCATCACTATAAGCTTCTATATACAGCTATGTAAGACGTCAATACAGGAACTTTAACAAAGCCCGGAAATTGTTACTTAAAAAAAGAAGTAATGAATCTGTGCGCATTATAATAGTTATTAATTTATAATTACTATTTGCTTAAAATGAAACAAAGTATTGAATAAGTATTTGGAATAAGTTAAAGTGATATTGTGTCTTAATTGGTTACTCCTGTGTGAAGCCTCAACGACAAATATTATCATTTTTATACACTTCTTCCATGAGAACAGTTCCGTCAGGAGCAAGATATAATGTGGCCTAATATTTGAATGCAAACATGATTAAGAGTTCATTTGCTATATTCAGGTGTAGATTGCAGGCCATGACGATACTTCATCATCATAATACAAATCGTACAAGTTGCAACCAAAAAGTGAGATGAATAATTTAAAAAAAAAGATTTATAGTACATGGGATCAAGTTGATGCAAAAATTAAATATTCCATGGATGGTTGATATATTAATGGTGTGATTTTTGTAGCTTTGTCGACATTTAATTACTCTGTGCAATGGTGGAGAAGCTTAAAGGTTTTCGAAGAATCAATCTGTTCAAGTGATATATAATTTATTTTGGAATCAAATTATTGGTTCTCATGGTATGGAGTTATTTATTTTCCAATTTTAGAAAAAAACCTGTAGTATACACCAAATATCTTCTGAACCAGTATTTAAATTTCCAAAAACAACGAGTTTTTGGAAAGCAAAGAAATGTTTCATTCTAAATTTGTTTTGATATTAACTCGTTTTGGATCAATGACCTTAGTCCTTATATTTGAAAAGGAATGTGTACTTTTTTATTAATTTGGATTCAATAAATATCTCTGAATGTCATTTCAAAATATGTGGTGCGTCAACAATAAAGGAAGGTTGAAGGATTTCTTTTAATTTTTTTAAAGAAATGGAAGATAATTAGGTATTTTCAACTTCTTTAAAAAAAAATTATTCTGATTGGCCAATAAGGACACCTGTAATTACACTAAAAGCTTGCAAAATTTACAGTCAAAATAAAAAATAGGGTGTCCATGATTTAATTTTCTTTTGACATATGAGGTGTGTCGACATAAAAAAAGATCTTGAATAAAAATCAACATGAGAAGATAATCCTTATTATTATTATTATATTTTTACTTCAATTGACGATATTTTTTTACAATGTAATTCTTTACAATCTTTGCAAGTCGATGCTAGAATTAAATAATGAAGTGAGCTTTGAGATGCAGTTCTGTAATGTTTTGTGCATTTGAACTTAGCCATTATATTTGACAACATTTGATTTGATATTTGACTCAATTTATAGCTCTGAATGCCATTTAAAATTATGTAAACATGGAGAAAATTAACTTTTTTTTTTTTTAAATAATTTGTTATGAGTTAGAAAAGAAGTTTGTTAAATAAAAATAAACCTTCTGTAAAAAAAAACAACAACTCACCTAAGAAGAATATCTTTCTTTTGATAGACATATCCGATATAATATATAAAGTAAAAAGTTCTGAGCATTTTTCACATTATTTTGACAATAAAGTTAACATATTTAGGATTATCACATTTAGATGGTTCCAAAGTGGTTTCTGGCTAATTTTCAGCTCCAGGGCAATAGAATAAATGGTCTAACTGGACGATTTCCATTTTTTTTATCGAAATTTTTGACGTCTATATGATCAAAATGGAATTTTTGGAACCACTGTTATACCTTTGCATTCGATACTGTTTTGGGTCCGTAAACAGCACATTTTTTTCGTCCGCTTGCTCCACCTTTTCGCCTTGGTTGTGGTCATACTAAAGAATGTATCTAATTTTCTCTATTTCTACTTCCATTTTGGAACATTCTAACACACAACTGGCTTCAGCGAACACAAAATTGTAATTGAACTTCTTTAATGTATACGTTTAACTTTTAAGCATAGTTTAAGCTTTTTTTGATGTAATGTATTAATCTTGAGATATAACTCACTAAACACATCGAGCAAGAAACGATAAAACGACAGTCTACTATTTTTTTTAACTGGTTCCTGTCATTCCATGGCAGAAACTGAACTTTTTCAGCTAATTACTCATTGACTGTTTCATTTTCCCACCCAGAAATTTAGCTTATATCCTTATTCATCTGAGTCCATTATTTCAAGGAATGTTTATTCCAAACAAATTCCTTATCAAAATTCACTAACCATTAAAAGTCTTTATTTTTATATACTTTTTTTAAATCTATATTTGGGATAATAATTTGTTAAGTTATTAGCAATAATTGAATTTCGGTAAAAAGCGTAATTAATTACATGGTAAATAGTTGAACGATTATAATATATACATCATTTTAAATTTGTAACCATGCATAAATCTAAAGCATCTTTATTTTAAAATAATCTTAACCATAGAATTTCTAGAATATATAATTTGTTAAAGTTGTAGCAAAATGATAAATTTATATTCTAATGAATATTTCTATGAAGGATTCATGAATATTCAAAAGCTCAACCAAACGCTCTTACATAACAATTGCACGTCCAAATTGTTTGAAACTTTGTTAGGTAAATGTCAACAGGTTTGAGAGAGATGTAACTAGCTTTTATTTAGGAGTGTTGCCATTTTTACGTTGAGGTCATAAACTTTTCAGACCATCCACGTACATATATGATATTGAGAGCTGTTATCCTTGTTGATATCTATTTTGGAAGAATCCCGGATGTAGCCATTAATTTAAATAAATAGTGTATTATACAAACTGTAGTGGTATATATATATATTATGCATTACAGCTTTTATGAAAAGCTATCAATGCAGTTAGTAGTACGTCAAAGAAATAAGTCATGGGTTCATGATCATACGCTATTGCAAGGGCTTTTTGTTGGAGTAACTATGAATGCATTTTAATTTATTAAGTAGAACTGAGTTACAAATGGAAATACACGTGCTACACGTGACTAATTAATATTTATTACCTTTTTTGGGGTGGAGGGGGGACGATATTATGTACATTATGTGTGTTATGTACTACATACTACACCTGATCATAGGCATATTTATATTAAAATTTGAACACCTGGTCCCTTTACAGAATGAATAAATTTATCGACCATGAGTTTCGAGCACTAAACCCCCCAAAAAAAAAAACAAAAAAAAAAAACCGAGGCATGTCGTATTCGCATTGACCATGGTGTCCAATATCTTAAATGAATCTCCTTGAGATAATAGTTAAATAATTAGAGGAAACCTTTTGTCATTTTTTTTTTTGAAATATTTATTGATTTATTTTTAGATTAGAAAATAAAAAAACCGGTTTTTTAATTCTAAAATGGATCATCGGGGCGTTTCGCTCTAAATTGTGAATACCCGCCACCCTTTGTTGTAATTTATTATTGAAATGCATATTAAAATATTAATATATATGAATTCTAATGAAATTATAATATTTTTCCTGGACTAAGGCTACATTAAATGTTGAAAGTTCTCCTCATTATAGCTCAATTTTTTGTTATTTTAGTACTAATTTAGGACCAAGGACTACAGACTAGTACAGTCCAGTTCCACTGGTCGCTCCTTAAAGAAGGTACAATCGATATGTCGTGACGTCATTCAGAGTGTTTTTACGTTATGTAATATGATTAATTATATAACTAATTAAAAATATTTTATTTTTGTACAGATATGGATAAATTTATTCATATCTATATCTTATTTTGGTTAATAAATTTGTGATGTTTTCTGGATAATTCCTAGGACCAACAGTTAAGGAACGGTTCCAAGGACTGACAGTCCTCATGACTGATACCAAAAACCGGCGGTGTTAAGAAATTGTCCCAAGGGCCGATAAGACCAGACTAGACTGGACAGAATATTTAAGGACCAACACAACACATAGATTAATGCATTTTACCCCTTCAAAACCATAAAACAGGCATCTCCACGTATCCCCTTCTAGTGTGTCCCATGCAGAAGGGTTATATATTTTCTCCTCAGATGTTTCTATCAGTTGATTTGATGTATTTTTTAGTGTTGGGTTCGTGCCTATAAATCCTAGGAACTGTGTAAGACCGTTATTTTTTGCGTGGACCGAATTAATTAGATGTTTAAAAAAAGTTAATTCTAGAGCGGTCCCTCAAAAGAGTTCTACCTCAATCCATTTCATTTATGATCCGGTCTAAATCGATTCTAATGGTAAATGAATTGTTTATGACGTTGTATGTGCTTCAAAATTCTAAGCATCGACCTTCAATAAAAAATAATGTAAATGAATTTAAATGTGTTGCATAAATCCGAAAAGAGGAGAAAATACGTTTATATATAGAGACCAAAAAATCGAAACGATTAAATTTTGGTCTGCAATCGAAGATCATGATTTGGATCAAAATATTGGTCCTAACCGGTCTAGGAAAAATTCCTAAAGACCGAACGCTAATAAAATTTTGACTTGTACCGAGTCTCAACAGTACGATTTACTACTAACTAATTTTGTGTCTTTTTTCTGTTTAGATTTGGGGAAAAGTTTGATAGATCCAATAAAATAACAACTTGACCACGGCTTGCATCTAAACATCAATAAGATTTTTTTTCCAGCTAATCCTCTTCCATGTCAATTTCCTAACTTTTCTTCATGCGCCGTTTAGGTAATGTACAAAAAACTTCAAACATTATATTATACAAACTGTACATAGCCTTTGCAATTAGATGCGTTATTTTTGCTGAAATCCCAATGCAATGCTACAATTGAGCAAGATTTGAAGTAAAAAAAAACTTAATTGTATTCCTACATAAACCAAAAAATACTCACCGGATGTTTTTTTTTGTTTTGGTTCTAACCCTTTTCGCATCTCAGGAAGATATATCACACAAAAATTCCAAATTTATGAAGCCACATTTTTTTTTTGAAAAACAATAACTAAAAAGTTCTTTGATTAGGGTATCATCATTATAAATGGAGTTTTGAATACTAAGGCATGCCTATTTCAGTTTTTAATTTTTTTTTAGAATAGAGCTTGAGTAAAACTTAAAAAACATTCAAAGCCGTGCATCGGATAAATATAAGTATAGTATAGACATTGAGACTGCGGGTCCACGATTTGAAAACGACTAAATTTTGATTTGAGATTGCGGTCTGTACTAAACTATAGGTTTAAGAAAAAGAAAAAAACCATTTAAAAATCTAAACGAAAAAATCATATAGGACCGTATTTCGATATAGTATTGAATCACTAAAAACAGCACATTTTTTTTGGCAGTCTGCTCCACCTTTTAAACTTGGGCGTTATGATACTGAAGAATTAGCGAATATTCTTTATTTCTCATTCTGTTTTGGAACGCCGTAGCAAACAACTGGCTTTACTGAGCATTACACTGTAAATTTAAAGTGTACAGTTAACCTTTAGGCATACTTAAAGCTTCTTCTTCTTTTTTTTTTGTTGTTGTTGTCAAATCGGAAAAAACAGTTCACTAAAGACATCTAGCGAAAAACTAAGTTTTTGCTTAACCAAATATTAGCACATCTTCGCTTGTCCAAAGAGTCCTATGTATGCCAAAATGTTGCATAAGTTTTTGTCAAATTTACCATTCTTTTTCTAAAAGGAAAGGTTGCAAGCAGACAAAGAAATTCGTTGTGGAAAGGTAACTAAAATTATGACCTTTTCCTAAAATAATCTGCGTAATATTTAACAATTATAAGCCCTATTTTGTGGCTTTAGCTTTTCCATCTTAAAGACAAGGATCCAGTGTTTCAACTGTCTCACACTTCACAGCAAATTGTGACTTGTTTCGTATCTTTATTTTGAACTGTCAGTTATTCATTTGAAATTATATTTCAAAATGTGGCCTAGTTATAGTGCACAAAGAATGTTTCCAAATATCAAGGTTACAAAAATATATGATTTTATCAAAAATAATCATGGACCAGAGGCTCTGGCTTTCATGGATTAATTGCATCAATTATTTTAATAATTACCTCAATTACCTTCATACTTGTACTTCCAAAAAGGAAAGAATGATACATTGTACCTATAGGGAGGTAAGATTTATTGTTGTGTCCGTCTTTATTTTTTCGGTCGGGTCCAGTTTTAGGCCCAGTCCAATCAGTCCTTTGGAATCCATGTTTAAGACTGTCAGTACCACCATTTATTAAAAGGAGAAGACTGAGACTGAACTGGACAGGACTTCAGTATAAAATTAGATCCAAGAAATGTTTTAATCAAAAAATATGACCATTTGATATTTATTACAACATGGACACTATTATTAAGACCCAGTCAAACACATTTTTTTTAGTTCGGTCTTAAGTGATTTTTCGGTGGAGACTGCGGTCTAAGACTATGGTCCAATATTGTTTGGTCCCACTTTATGGACCATTTTTTTGGGTCTCACTCTATGGACAGGACATTTTCCCCTTAACTATTTTGCATCTAGGATATTTCACCTTAATATATAAATAAATGAGATTTGGTTTTGTTATTTTTGATTAAAATTGTTCTCATGGTATTTTTTAATCAAAATATAAAATGTATATTATAATAAAACACATCAAAGGCTTGTTTTCCGTTGGAAAAATGATAGAATAATGCTTCAAAATTTCAATACATACACCAAAAAAACAAAAAACATTCTAAATAATGAATAAGAAAAAAATATAGAAATAAACAAGGCAACGATTCGAATAGAAAGAATACTAATCCTTTCACCGTTAGTAGTTATCATTTGACAGGATGGATTATTTATAGTAGAAAAGACTTTTCATCATTATACCAATAGAAAACAAACGTTTAATATATTTTATAGTAACAAATATTTTGATTAAAAAATTCAAAGGCAACATCAATTTTGACCAAAAATAAACTGTTACAACGTATAAACATCATTTATTTTTATATTAAGGTGAAATATCTACAAGGTAAAATAGCTCTAAAGCAAAATATCATTAGGCAAAACAGTTTAAGGTAAAATATCTTTAGGGGGGAAAAAATTATTAAAAAATACTGGGTGTCTTTTTAATTATATTAAACAAAAATATTAGATAGATTATAAATATGATGACAACTTTGAAAATCTAAAAAGTACACGATATGTTCTCAAACAAATACTGTATACATGAAACATTCAGAATCTATCCATCTGTAAATTGCAATATGAAGTTATAACCAAAAAACTGAAATATATTGTAATTTGAAATTTATCTTTTACTATATGAAGATTTTTTCTATCGCACTTTACACTCCTTTTCGTTTTAAGGATCTGGAAGCATTTCCCAGAATATTTTTATCTCAAAATGTAAAAATACTGAAGGGATAAGGAGTCGAGTATCAGAGATATCCTATAAAAAACAAGGAGTTGCATTAAAAACAATTCAATTTCGTTTTATCTATCCATCTTTATTGGCCCCCATTAAGGAAAATATTGATTTAACTTTATTTTAGGTTTTTTATATAAAATTTGTTGCATTTATTTAATTTATAATTAAATGATTGTAGAAAAGTTAATCATGTGATAGGAAAATGTTATATATTTTAAATTAAGAAAAGTTAAAGCTGAATAATGATTTACCTAAGTACAAAAAAAAGAATGATTTTCCTCCAAAAAATTTATGGGTACTTTTAGTATTTAGGACAGGGGGATGGTCCTATCCTCCCATATCAAGTCGTTTTATTTGAGAGACAGTTGACTTGAATAAGTTTAATTCCTTACACATTTCACACACTTTGGCATTTGTATGCAACAATTCTGAGATCCAATTGTTGATCATGTTTGGGATCTTAAAAATGAGATGAGATATAAAAAAACCAAAAATAATAACGGCTCAAAGTAGAATTGAGGATTGATATCGGAGTAATTCCTTCATATATCCTTGCTTCAAATGGAGTGGGGGACTTGTCTGTATTTCCTTTACACCCGGTGTTTTAAATTAAGCGTTATAAGCCATTTGTCGTGAGAGTAATTACAACTTTGACCCTATGAGATTTTGTACATAGGAAATGACCTCTAAATGAGGTCATATATTTATTTTCTCTCTTTCTCTAAAACTATTGTAGACTCATTTAAAGGGTTTTTCGTGTTTCCTTTTACTTATTATAAAAAATAATGTAACTCATGTCAAAATATTCTTAAATATTAGATCACTAACTTTGCCTTTGATCTTTAGTAGGGACTTTGGTTTTCTATTCAAATTATGGATTTATTGGCCAATTACTTATTCAATCGGTAGGAATAAGGGCTGTATTTAATTGCTCTTTTTCTTGTTCAAGAGAATTTGATTCTTACATAATTAATAAAAAAGCAAACAATGTTTATTTGAAGAAGAAGGAATACAAAAGTGTTTCTTAAAAAAAGCATACTTTTTAAAAAAAAAGTAATGCTCCAAAACCTTGAATGATTTTGTGTTTACGGCCCACATATGTATTGAATTATTGAAACTTTATTAAGTAGTTTGTAACAACTTTAAATTCATTTTTGTTTTTTCGTTAGTAATCTATTCAGTTAGTCATTTTTGTGATTAGTTTTAGAATCTTTACTAAATATTCTGACCATTAGTTAATTACTGTTATATATTATCATCAGTATCATCATACGCCATTGGTGGACCAATATTTTTACGAAGTTATGACTCTTCAAGTACTCATTCCGTTAAGAACAATGAGAGAAGCTTAGCTGTTATGATATTTCATCAAAATAGCGATGGGAAGCAGAAGGAAGCAGTAAATAAATACAAGTCCTACTCCGTATCAAGCCCGGATATATCGAGTTATTACTCATTTTTCGATTGTCAATTTGACTCTTAGTCCAACAATGTTGTGCACATATAGCGATGTTGCTCATCAGTTTTACTCCAAGTCCAACAAGGAATTACACCTATAACTTCCTAACAAGTCTTTAATCTCAGTTATTCATAAGCACACTCACTCATGGTTACACTCTATACTTTGATGTTCTCTCTTCAAGAAAGAAAGAAAAGTGATAACCACTTTCATTTTCGTTTGTTATTTAACATGCCAAAAGGATACTAATTAGCATCACTGATCATCCTAAGTGAAAAGAATATCATATATCGGTATGTTAAAAAGAAATTTATGTGAAATAAAGATATATCTCGATTGGTGCATAGGCCATTTAGATATTTAAGGAAACAATTTTGCAAACTATCTTGCAATGAGTGGTACTTAAAGTCAACGTCGTTTCTCCGTTGGGGCGCCTCCTACCTACATAAAGAAGGTGGCGGGCAAATTCTTCTTCAATGTTTTAGTGCAACAGATACCGCGAAAATCACATATTGAAAAAAACCAAAACAAAAGAGTGTCAAACTATCCCGTCAAGCCTACCTGGGTCACGGTCATTTTCGGCACATCGATGCAAATTGAAAAATGCAAGTGACATGTGCAATGTTTGCATGGAAGTACTACAAAGCGTAGAGCACCCACCTTATTAACATATACCCATCTTTCTCATATGAGAGATACCAAGCATTGCAAGAAGAGGATGAATATCTTCGTATTCTTACATTCTGTCATTCATGTCTGTACTATTTTATAATGTATGTCTGTACTATGGTTAAGAGTAATACATTATTAATTAACTAATACATGTTTACATAATTTGAAGAATGTTTGGAAGACGAGCAGAACGTTTAATTCAATTCACTGCGAGCATCTATGAGATGAAGGAAATCCCCACAAACGCCACTCCGTATCTAGTAAGGCCATAGGCTGTAATTACTCCGTTTTCGATCCTCAATTCTACTCCAAAAAGGACTTAAACTCATCAGCGTTAACCTCCGTCATTCATAAACACACAAACACTCGTAGTTACACTTAATTTCGATGTTCGTTCCTCAAAAATGAAAAAATAAAAGCTTTAAAAAGAATTAAAAAAATTTATACAGGTTGTCAACCGATACAAAAATTGCATGCTAAAAATGCTTAAGACTAATCAAATTAACTTTAGTACAGGTATAGCAAACAAAACATAAATGAAAATATAAAATGTAAATTGTGAATCGAGTCCCTCAATTCATAGATATTTTTATTTTACCTATCTAGTATATAAATTAAATGATATATTTTCCATTAAATATATTTAAGAGAGCCTTGCATAATGTTACTTTTACTCTTTATATTTTAGTACTGGATATGTGATTTATGTACCCTCTGCTTGATTTACGTACATAGTCTATAAGTTCCTTAAAGAAGTTAATATCTTTAATGTTATTGATACATTATTTCTCAATACAGAAAGAGGGAGGGGGGGAAGAGAGAGTTTGAATTATATTTATTGGATAGGGTTTGCTCTATTACTTGCGTTACTCTAATAACAACAAAATACCCTATATATTACGTTGTCAGCTGTCGATTCCCTTCTCTCACTTGATACGTCATGGCTATTTCATAATTTATTCTTTTGGATAAATAAACAAAGTAATAAGTCATTATACTACTATATTAATGGTCCGTTTCCAAAAGAACAGGCCTACATTTTCTGGTTAATCCCTCGTTGTAGATATACAGGCACGTACGAAGGATTGTTATTGTTATTATTTTGTTTTAGGGGGTGTTGTTTTTTGGAACTTTTTTGTTTTCGAAAATTTTTGGCTAACTACTCCTCCCTGCTATTTCTGGCCTTTTTTTATGTTCCTTTTTCTAGGAAAGGTTGAGCGATACAATAAAGGTAACGACGTGCTAGTAGTTATACTAAAGTGATTTTAAATGATCATTAAAATAATTAAAATTTTACAAATATGAAGTTTAAATAAAACCTTGAGTCATAATTACATTTCTTTTGTAAATAAACATGAATTGAATTCGTGTGGTGCAATTTGGAGTTGTGAATTGCATACATACATATATTCAATGTATTAGACTCCAAGTAAATATATAATGCAAAAATTAAGTTAAAATATGTGATATACAGGGTCCACTAGATAACAATGCCACCACAATTGTGGGCCATTTTGGGACAACATGTAGAAAGATATTTTTTTTTGTTAGATAAAATTTGGCACGAGATGCAAAAAAAATAAACAATAATAATAACAGAATCATACTTGAAAAAGGCACTCTCTAAGGAATTCGCACTGGGAGCGATAGCACAACAATTGTTCGAATTCTGGTGCTCAGAGAGACGTACGTTTGCAAGGTTAGGAGGGAATTGGAGGTCTCTAAATGTGATTTTGAGGCTACAGCAATACCTCCTCATGAATGTCCTCAAGGCCTCAGGGCCAACACTATTACCTACTTGGACGTGCTATAGACCAAAGTGAAGACCTAGATTTACATGGTTGCAAATTGGAGGCCTTACATGTGGCAGAAGGACTCGGTTTCCTGTCTCACTTCGAAAA
The DNA here is from genome assembly GCF_016086655.4 of Lepeophtheirus salmonis. Lineage (NCBI taxonomy): Eukaryota > Metazoa > Arthropoda > Copepoda > Siphonostomatoida > Caligidae > Lepeophtheirus > Lepeophtheirus salmonis. The sequence goes on from NC_052139.2 coordinate 17,048,003, forward strand.
AGTATCAATTGGCTTTAAGACTATTTTGAAGACTTAATCTCGCCGGATATGAATCAAATGGATTTTTTAAGGGTGCGATCAAACGTAGAACCAAACTATCCCCCCAGCGACACCAAAGATGAATGTATCAGTTGGATCAAGAAAAAATTCTAGTATTTACCATGGTACCAACTGGCGAAAGCATGCTTGTGCTTTCATCATCGTATAGAAACTATAATTTAGTGTGGAGGTGATATTATTAAATTAAATAAATCAGTATCCATCAAACTTTCAGAATACGGGTTTAAGATTAAAATTTGGTTACTGGTTGGGTCAATAACTAACATGGCTAGGAAAATGAACCAGACCCTATTAGCAGTGTCCAAAACTTTAAAAAAGAGAGAAGGAAAGTCTCTTCAGCGTATTCCGAGGTAGTTCTCCACATTTATACTCTTAGTAAATAAATAAAATGTAGATCAAGTTTCTTCCCATTTGTCGCCTCTATATATTTATTTCTTTATCATGTAGGCCAGGGATACTACTTGTAAAATATTTTTTCAGTCATTTAATTGTGATTATTAATACTTGATTTAATTCAAACATCAATATTGTTTTTTTTTGTGTCAGGTAAAATTCAAAATAATTGTTGCATTTGATACATTTCTTAAAAGTTTTTTCTTCAAAATTTGTACATATTATTTAATCAACGAATTGACATAATAAACTCATTTTATTCCACCTATAGATATGGAATTTAATAATTCAAACAATTTATTTTAAAATGCTCTATAAATAAAATTTTACAAATACAATAAATCCACATAAAAACAAGCTTGAACAAAAATTAAAAAAGGAGAAAATCCTAATTTTTTTATTTTGCTACATATATTTATTTATTTCATAGACATGTTTAAGGTAATTTTAGGCTTTGTGTTCAAACTTGTGGGATGAGTTGATATAAGAATTTTAGATATAGATTCAATCCGTGCATGGAAAACTGCCCTGGAGAAAATTGCTCGTCAAAGATTATCCTGGAGAAAATTTCCATGGAGGAAAATTGCCTATATTTTGTTCAAACTTCATGATGAATAATAATACATTATAAATTCGCTTAAAATTATGGATGTATTTTTAAAATATTTAACATATAATTTGCATCTATTTTAGGTCTTTAAAAATTATTATAAGAAATATATTATGTAGAAATTTTTAACATATAGATATTTGCTTGAAAAATATATTTACTCACAGGGTTAGATAAATTATTTGCAACAGAAACATGTTTGGTACTTTAACGTTTCCAAAAAGAAAAAAAAAAATATTTTAAAATTGAGTGTACCCATAACCAAATTAAAGAAAAAACAAATATTGATATGACTACTGAAATACAAATAATGTAATTTGCATGTAACGTAGCATCCACAAGAAAAAAAATGAAATGGCGTAAGAACATAGAAAAAATGTGCTTTTCAATTTGCTAACCAAGAGCTTAAACTATTTTTTGTATTAATAGGGTTCCTTGGATGAATTGGCGATGGTTTTTGGCAAACCATAATGCCCCTGAGCCAAGCCGAGGGCGAAAGGTATTAAACTATATTTAAAGAGGCCTTAAGCTATTTATTTCGCCCTCTTTACGAATCCTCTCGATCCATTTCTTAGAATTTTTTTTTCAGACTATATTTATTCAGAGAAGTTACATCTAAAAAATATATATATAAAAAAACATTCTAGGTTAAAATTAATTGGATTTAATTTAAAAAATTGCTATGAAATTATATTGCAGTAATATTAGTCGAACTTGAAGGTACTCCCTTGAGGGATGGAACAAACAAATATGTTATATATTTGACATTAATTATATTTAGAGAATTTATAGTGTGTTATTATTCATCATGAAGTTTGAACCAAATACGGGCAATTTTTGTTTTCCTAGTAGTGTTTTAAACCCTTATTTAATTTAAGAAACTTAACCCCCAATGTATTCTACAAAATAAAATCTATGAATTGCTCCTTCTTATGTTTAAAAATTTGTAATCCCAACTTAATTAAAAAAAACAACTATGATAGGTTGCGCGTGTGTTGACTAGCACAATTTGATATATGAAATTATTCAATTATTAAAAAAAAAAATGAAAGGAAGGATACTCATTTTTTAGATGATTTAATATCTCTATCTGTGACGTCAATGAAAATGCTTGATATTGAAATTTATATTTTATTTTTTCCTTTGAGGTTTGCTCAACTCTCGAAATAATGTTTCATATGTGAACTAATAACTCTACAATACAACAGTCTTGAAATAATTAGATAAAATATATATAAATATACACAGATTTAAAAATGTAAAAATGTCCTTTTCAAACTTACAAATTTATTGCAACAGCAAAATTTAGACTTGTTATATCATGACAATGAGCCAGAAAAGAGCAAATCAATACGATTTTGAAATATTTTCACATTAAAACTACATAAACACAAAAATATTGGTAATTTTCTCAATAATACCATGATTGAATTTATAGGTTCACCTACTTATAATTATAATAAGAGGAAACTATATATTTATATAGAAAATTTGGTTACTTGATTTTTTATTTTTGGATGACTATTAGGATAATATATTTTTTTTACAATCTCATATCTTGAAGTCATTTTAAGACTTTTTTATATAAATATTGGATAAAATATCATTTATAAATTGCTTTGAACCACAAACATTCATGTATTTATGTATAAGCTGATATTTATAATTTTTTATATAGAAATGACAATATGATTGGAGATGAAACAATTTAAAATCATATTATATCCACAAGGTGGTGTGACAGTCGGTAGTATGTTGTTTAAAATAAATTGTGCATTTCGATAAGAATTTTCAAAGCACACTCTATGTGAGTAAAATACATCTATATTTAATACTAAATAATATTATCATTAACTGGAGTTGTATTATTTTAACACAAGGCGGCGCAATACTCTGAAGCTTTTTTTACAAACTACTATATGTAAAAAATGCTGATACCCAATTATTTGAATAAACACTTAATGATCACATAAGTACAAATCCTTAGACCCTTCAATAATTTGAATTAGTTGTAATATATTCATCAGATAAAATGAATTTCAGTAATGAGTTAGGATCCGTAAAAATCTTATATATTTAACACAGGGGGGCAGCTCTCTAGAACAACCTATAAGATATAGTTGTTAGTTACCAGTAAAGATAGGACATATCTTCATTTTCTCTAATCCAGGTCGGTTGGGATCTTTAGACGTAACATATTTACTGATTGCCGATACCAAAAGAATAAAAAACTCAAGGTTATTAATATTAAATCATATCTATTAGTTATTATTATAATAACCTTTGACTCGTTGTTAAGGTTAGGGTATCATGCAACCTCTTCTCCCAATTGATAAGGAAAAAGGCCCATTATCAATTTAGTAGTTAGCCCAATTCTTCCAATTATGGAAATATTATTCAATAATAGTTGATAACTGTTCACAACTTAATAAGCCGCAATTAGAATCCAACCAATCAATATTAAGACCACTGATTACAGGTGAAGAAGAAGAAATATTGAAAACTTTCAAACCTAATACAGTGTACGTTTCTGTGTGAAATGTATATTTGTTGTCAGCTGTTGATATGTCTTCTTCTTTTCTCCTAATCGGTGTTCTAAACGTTTATTAGTTGAATTAGAATTAGTTCCTTTGAACTTGTTAGACAATTTTTCCCAACTATTAAATAAAATAATTCAATAGTTTGGAAGAATTTGCTAACTAACATCTGATTTTATGCATTTTTCAATTTATTTTTGGAAGAAAAGTTGCGTGTTACAAAAAAAAGGTAACGGCTTGGGCGATAAATTATTTTATGCAAATGTCACTCCAAACACTAATTAAGATCGATGTTTTGTTGAATATAGATTATATCTTCTTTTCTAAACTAGGATTAAGTAATATTATTAGCTTTGTAAGATACGAAAAAATCCATTGTATTGTTTTGAAAATCCGTAAAAAGTTTGAGTACCACCCGTTGGTTCGGGTCTTGAATCTTTTTGGGTTTACTTTTACGGTAGTCTAATTACCGAGTAACTCTCTTTTGGGTCACAATTAACCTATTGAGAAACATTTTTCGAACACACTCCTAAGCAATTACAAAATATTCTATATCTAGACATAACAAATTGAAATTAGGGCAAATTAAAGACAAAGCATTAACGGACAGTTTTTTTGAAGATATTTCAAAAACAAAAGGAATTTATTGAATAAAGAAATTGTTAAACAAAGAGATCGGAATTAAAATTGATATTACAACAAAATAATATATATGTATAGATAGATTTACGTTTTAAAATAGTAAAGCTATATTTTTAGTAAATTTTAGAAACATTTTAAAGTAGAAATTATCTTTTAATTAAATTCAATATTATTTTTTCTGCTGCGTATTTTCTTTTAAATATTTAACAAATTATGCCTAATAACATTCATATACAAGGTGAGGATTTTATATCTGGAAATAGTTTATCCTAAATATCTTTGAAACCCAAAGATCTATCTTTATGAAAGTGTGCTCATCTGATTCAACGGACAAATTTGTACAAAGAAATAAACAAAATATTTGAAATGTCATCCGAATACAAACGCCGTGTCGGTATTATCGTGTCTCTCTGTACCGGGCACACGTCCAATGCACAAATAATTATTTAGATAATGATACTAAAAATTACAAATTGAATTTAACACATTTTGAAATGGCGGGGTTAGTCTAAATTGTGTATTTGGAACTGTATTTATTCTGGAGACACTAACATTTTTAAGGTCTTAATGTCATAGAAAAAGGAAATGTGGGCTCCTTTATATAATAAACGTGAGCATAAAACTGTTGACTTCTTGTGGGCTTCCATTCTCGAGGCAGTGACCAATATGGAAAAAGAGGTCCTCATCAAGGCCGGTGCAAGGTTCAGAGCAAGGTTGTTTAAGTCTGTGGTTGGAAGAATTTTTTTTCTATGGAATAAGACCTTGGAAGTAAACATTTAGTAGCAAACCATATCACCAAGGCTATGAAGCTTATTTTAGTCAATTTACCCTCTCCAAAATTTTATAATTTTATTTTAATGACTCCAGAATACAACTTTGTTATCACCATGGTCGAACAACCAAAACGGTCAAAGAAATAAAGACGATATTGAATTAATACTATATAGAAAATTATCTCTCCATTAGTTAGATGAGACTGATCATGGCATGGAGGATCGAGAAAGGGATACAAAGGCAACTATGGAGGATCCAAAAAAAGGTTAGGACAACATATTTATTTAAGAGTATAAAGACCTGGATCAACAAAGACAGGAAGTTCATAAAGAGGGAGATGACGAGAAGAAAAATACCTGACTTACCCATTATACATATATAATAGTCTTGGTCTATTGAAAGAATTCTTGTTTTTGAATTAATCAATGGATCTTAAAATTACTTGGTTTAGAAAAATAATATTATTTTTGAAATACTTCATTCACTGCCGTGGTTTCAAAACTTCTTTTTTACATTTATTTGTCAATAAATTTCCTATTATTTTGGAAATAGAAGGGTTTTATCTTGCATAGAAAAATATTCAAAAGCCTGAAAATATTACAAAATAGTTTTAAGCATTTACGTGTTTATAAAAAGTTGAATTTTTATTATTACACTAAAATAACTGTACAATTATATTAGATAGACGTCCATGGATGCCATTATGTCGGGCAGTGGTGATGTTTGATCATTACGATAAATATTAAATAGAATATGACTTATTATTTTATTTTTATTTCTTTGACTTAAACATACCTACATACTCATATATAATAATATGTATTGTCTAACCCTATTTTTTAAGTGGATCGTTTTATAAATGTATGATGAAAGATAATATCAGATTATTGGATTAGAGCAAATTAATAGGAGTATTTGATGTCGTTTTATCTTCATCATATAGAGCAAAGGTTAAGAAAAAGAAGGAGTCCTTATATTGTTATAAAATTATTGAATTAATCTCATGACTTTTTACGAAATATTAATAAATATATATATTAATAAATTTGGAATATTGATTGTTGAAAAGAAAAAGCCTCATATTTCTTGGTCCTTCATAAAAGATGGATTATAATTATCCATATTGTTGACGAATTGCAGCGTAAACACAGAAATTTTCTGTACAAGTTGTCATTTATTTTTCTTATAATGCCAGATTAAATTACAGGATACAATATACAAAATTAACAACTGCCATCATTTTATTTGGTTCTATTTAAATTACTTTAGTATTTAATATTACCTAGAGGTAGTACCAAGTATGCTCAGAGTATTTAGGCGTCGGCTAAAAGACAAATTTTGCTTGAATAGTTTAGTAGACAAAACTTCCAAATAGATCATCAGTGTAACTTTCCGTTTTTCTTGAGCACGCAAACAGAAACAATGCACTCGATAAACATGTAGACACCTGCCATATTTCATTAATACTACTAGATTAATGATAAAAATTTTGAAAAATAAAAAAATAAACCTTCTTGATTTCCCTACTAAACAAATCCATTCGCTTTCCAAAACATATTTTATACACCTCTGATAATAATCCAATGAATACTCTATTCATAGGATACGTTCCCTTTTTTGACCAACTTCCCCCCCCCCATTTTTATATGCATAATAGTTATGAAGTGAAAAATAAACTGTAAATTAAACAACGGTTTGTTACTAAAATTAAATTTAAACATAAAGAACTATAACGATATTTATTCATATTTAAGTTGATAAATTGTAAGCAGCTTTTTTGGTAATTAAAAAATAAAAATAGTAACCCTGACAATTTGAAGAATGTTTTGTAAGAAGGTTAGCTTACGAGTTGTCATATGAGGTTTCATTAAATTAGGTGCAAGTCATTGTGAGATGAAGTAAATAAATACAAACCCCACTTCGTATCGAGCCAGGACAAAAGCACGAAATACTCCGTTTTCGATCCTCAATTTTACTCTGAGTCCGGTAGGGGCTTAGACTTATTACTCCCCCAACAAATCCTCAGTGTTACTCCCAGTTTCTCATAAACACATTTACGCTTTGTTACTTTATACTTAGATGTTTTTTTCCTGAATAAATAAATAAAAAACACTATTAAGGATGCCAACAACAAAAATACCGGCAGCCTAAAAAATACATAGAGCTTTAAACCCTAAATATTTACACTCCCCTTTTATATGAGTGCTCAACTTTAGCTCCACACCCCCGTTGCTTAACGTTAATTATTTTTGAAGTCTACTCCCTTTTTCCCCGAATATGACGCGCTGAGCTATAGATACACACGCTCGTTGTTAAAAATGAGCCTTCCTCAGATAATCAAATAAACAAACAGACATACAACTTTGTTCATAAATATGGATTTATGAGTGAGTGACCTTCAAATCTATACCAGATTACAAACAATCAAAAAGTTAAAAAATTACATAATTAGTATATAAAATAGCAGTTCCCAACCGGGGTTACTTGAAGTCTTTTTGTTCTACGGTACATACTCAAGTACTCGGTTGAATGCAAGACAGACCGTTAGAAATCAACTTAAAATTAAAAATAAAGAACGATAAGGTAGCTCTATTTATTCATCTTCAATTTTAAGTCAATTTTTAACCGTCTACATAGGATTTAAAAAAAAACATGTCCAGACAAAAGAACAAAATGATGATTTTTTTGCAAGTTTTAATTGGTACAAGTTATAACTCAAAGAATGAGATGAAGAATTTAGTGATCATGTGACGAGAATTAAGAATTGATATTTTTTACATCAGTGAATCTTAATCTTTGATTATTACAAAAAGATAATCGTGTGAGTATATATATATATATATATATATATAAGATATTTACATACCTGTTACATCTAACTACACATTCAAAATACAAAGTTAAGACCTACAGTAATACTTAAACACGACAAGATTCGACTCTTTTGAAAAATGGTCTGTCTAAAAAATAGTATAAAATAAATAATATCAATCAACGCTAAGGGGTGTCCACAGGATTATATGTTGGGGGTAAGGGATTTGGTTTTGGGACTTTTTTTAAAATCAAAAAATTAATAAATTTTGGAAATATTTTGGAAAAATTAAATGTTTTTGAAAAAAATTAAATATTTTTGGAAAAAAATCACTCACAAAGAAATTAAAAAACCCATAATTGTTCGAAAAAAAAATCAAATATTAATTTTTTTGGAGAATTTTTTGAAAAATTCTAAGTGTTTTACAGCAAATTAATTTTTTTGGAAAAAAAATTCAAAAATTAGCAGCTATTTTCAAAAAAAAAAAAAAAAAAAAAAATGTTAATCCAAAGTTGAAATTAAACTTTGCGACAAAAATTTCAGAAATAAAATTTCCAACATCGAATTTTTTGGAGGCAAATTTCAAATATCCAATGTTATTAACAGGAAATTAATTTCTTTAGAAAAAAGTTCGTAAAAATATTTTTTTTTTGAAAAAAAAAAAATTGAACTAAATTTCAAATATTTAATTTAAAAAATATATATACAGCCCGTTCAGGTTCCCCTTGTGAACGCCCCTGACGCTATTTTTGCATTCTTGAACGATGTACAAGTTATAAATAAGTCGAATGCATTCATAGGAGAGTCGTTTTCATATGTAAGTTTTATTGTAATCATGGTCTTGACGATCCCATTAATTTCATCATTTCAATATGTATACATAGAGACAGATATGGGGGCAATAAAAGAAGATAATAATCTGTTTTACCTTCTACTTAATTGAAAGTAACCATTAGGAGTTGTAAAATAACCTGATCACAAAAACTTCCTCCAGATGACTCCTTCAAGTATGTTTGAGCAATAACAAATTGATGGATATTCTGTAATTCCTGCTTGTGTTCCATTATATGGGCACAATATTTGCAAAAGCCATAGACATGACTCAAAGTAATATACATGTAGCCCGTAAACCCAAAAGCAATTTGGAATGATTTTTCTCAAAATTGAGTGTAGATTACAGTTTTATTCTTTGGCGAATACTCATCAATTCATTTTACAAATTATTCTTATTAACCTTTTGGGTGGTTGCAAATTGCACTTGAAGTAGTCAGAATTGATCGTTGCAATTGAAGAATGAGAAATAGATAGATTTCATTTGAAAGATGATATTGGGCACAACATATGACTAAAGTACCAAATTGAAATGTGAAATGATTATGGAAGGGATTTGTAAAGTAATGATTTATGTAGCTCGTCTACACAAAAGCAAGGTAGATTATTTATTTATTTAAATGAGTGGATTACATTTCTGCTATTGAACGAATTATGGTCAATTTATATGAACTAATTATTCTAATGAACTCATTTGAGGCGCTGCAAATTGCAGTTGAAGTAGCCAAAATGGATTGTCACAATCAAGGAATGAGAAATTGATTATCAATTCGATTCAAAGGCCATATGGGGCAATATTTATCAGCTATTAAAATCTAAGAGAGTCGAAGTTATAGCTATTATCTTAACTAATTCCATAAATTTGAATAATAAGCCTATTACTGTTCCAAATATGTCTATAAAAAATTACGCTTAGGGTATGAAGGGTGCTTCATCTAAACGTTGGCAAGTACGAGAAAAAAAGTAAAACGCTGCTGTGAATTAACTTCAATTAAAATTTTCACAAGAGAAATATTATAGCATAAATTTGACATCAAATCAATAAAATTACAGTTATCTTGGAACACACGTTTACAATGTCCCCGGAAGCTTGTCCTCTTGATGTTCCCATAAGGTAAAGTCCAGAATTCCCTCCTTATCCCAGCTTTAAGGGATCTTGTTGTGTTCGAGGGACCTTTATTAGAAATACGTTCAAAATCGCTCAAACAAAATAGTCATAAGGGTTTAATTCCGTGAAGTTGAGAGGCGAAACACTCAGCGGGACGAATATCACATTCTCAGAATCAAGGAAATCGAGTCTTCTTTTGCTAGAGTGACATAATGCTGCAGATCCAAGGAAGACTTTAGTGAGTAGAACATTGATATATACCTTGGTGTTGACTTTCAGGCCCTGCTGGAAGATGAATGGTGGCATAACGTGAGCTTTGCTGCTAACAACGCCAAGAACCATAACTTGCTGTGGGTACTTGGCCTGACTAATCCTAGTAGAGATCTAGAGACGTTTTGAGAAACATCTATTGCTCCTCGAGTTATGCTTCTGGGGTTGACATAATTTTTTTTTCATCTGAGAGAACTTAAAAATATTCACGTATAAATCAATGAATAAAAATTAATTTATAATCCGCAGAATAATAATTACTTAATATATGAGTCAATTTACAATATGATCTGTACCTTTTTTTACCCTTACGAAAGCAACTTGTCAGTACCTTTACGAATAAATCCCCAACAAAATACATATATCTAATGGAATATACACAATGTATCTGTTATTACTTATTTACTTCTTAAAAAGGGTACAACTCAAAGTGTGTCTTCCTACTTAGGTAAAAAATTTAAGATTAGATTTATATTTACAATACCATGGTTTGCTAGTTTTATTTTTTGTAAAAATTCCTCCACTTTTTTTTAAACGGGTCATCTTGTTACCACTAATAAGCCCGGATCCTAATCTGCAGTTTAAAACTCATTATAGCGGTTGTACTTTTTAACGGCTGGAGTAATTAGGTGCCGGAAAAATGATACATTTTGCTTTAATAGTATAGTAGAAAACTCTCAAAGAAGAGGTGGAGAAAAATAATTAATATGTTAGGATGACTGATGAGTAATTTAGTCTCAAGAGTGTAACTAATAAAAACAAACAATACTCATTATAAAATAACAGCGTTTATATTTAATTCAAATCTTAGCATATACTGAAAAATACATGAATTATGATATACATACATAGGATAGCAATTACAAAAACATACAGAAACAGTGCTCTTTTTATATATGTGAACGCTTGCAATATTTTATTAGGACTACTACATTTTTATTTCCTAACTTACGAGGTGAACTATACATTGCACCCCGTGAATTGTTATCATATATATACATACATTTAGGCCAATAAACTTTGGTTTATTAATATAGATGTCTTGTATTCAAAGAATTAATTTCACAATAACCAATTTTGGATTGGAAAATATACGCAAGTCTAAGTCAAGTATCGAGTATTTGATATTGAAATCAAATCTAGTCGCAAGTTTCGAGTCTAAATCCCACATACAATTTAATTTTTTTTAACTTACTAAGGAAATACCGTGTTTCAATACAAAACTGTTTCCCTGTGAATAGAATGAAATTGGGAATTTCTTAAAGGAATTTAGGATTAACTTCATTCATTTGAGAACAAAGAGAGTTCCTAACAAAAATCTGTCAAGATTGAAATAGAATATAATATTTTTTACTTGGGTATAAAAATAGGAATGTCCTCATCGTTATTTAAAATTTGTTAAAGCATTTGTATAGGAAAAGGGTAGACTATATAAGCTATATATATATGTAGAATCTACATACCAGCTTGTCATTAATTGACAACAAATGACAACAATCATAATTTATTTGTTACTTATAGAAGTGCCCAGACTCATTTATCCTATTAGAAATAAAACTTCAAAAAAAAAAGAAGTTTTTAGAGTTGCAAATTTATAAGCTACCTTGAGTGCATTATTTTTGTAGTTGCAACTTAAGCATGACGTTATATTGCCTTGAAGAGGAACATCTAAGTTTAACGCTTCGTTAGGGAACAATCTTTTTTGACATAGTTATTTGGGTTGAATGTTAATCCAAATATTAAACAAATTTTATTTCTTGATTCACTATAGACAAAGACTCCAAATTTATCTACTTGATCACAACAACATGAGATATGGGCATCAACACGATATAATTTGTCATTATTATAATTGAAATATTATCATTTCATTTTCGATAAATATTAATACGAAATATTAATTACTTTTAACAAACTTTTGATACTAAAAATATACTTATTAACTTTAGTAAGATTGGGTGTCATATATCGGATAATAGCTGATATTACATTTATTGCAATATATATACCTTAAAAAAAAAGAAATAAATAGACAAAGCAAAAAACAACAACATAAATGTGAACAAATTAATCAAATTCACAAAACCTTGATTGAAAATTACTAAATTTGCCAATAGTTCCCAAAAAATAGATTTTTGTAACAATTAAAAGTTGAATTTATTCTGAAAGATGTTTCAAGAACATATTAATGTTGTTTTCTACATTCGAATCTATTTTGAACGGATTTAAAGCAATTTTATCAAAATTGGAAAACAAACTTTCTAGTTCACTAATTAAGGGTTTAAGCAGCCACTAATGAATGTGATCAAGTAGATCAAGTGATCACTCTGACGGGTTAGTGAGTTATCAGTGTAAGTTCTCGTTGAACTCAGAGTAGAATTGAGGGCTTACATAAAAACAGACCTGCTTTTATCCTAGTTAAAAGTAAAGTAAGATTTGTATTAATTTCCTTGCTCGCATTTAGTTAATTAATACGTCTAACCTAAGGTGAATTTCTCCCAAACATTCTTGAAATTTAGAGACTTTACATGTCACTTCAGGGTTATATATATTTTTAAATACCGAAAGGGCTTATTTTATACAACTTTTGTTATAATTCATGAATATAAAATCTATAAAATATGACATTAACGGGGTTGAGACTTTTGTCTAGTAGGTAATCTCAAGATTGCCTTCTTAAGCTGTAATCTTTAATCTTCAATTCTTGAAGAACAACATCTAAGTTTAAAGTGACAACTAATGAATATGCTCAAGTATGACAAAGAGTAACCCAAAACGATCAAAAAATCGACGTAATAATTACAAAGGAACAGTATATAATATACAAATTACGCACTACAAGAGACGATAACCTTGATAGCATTTTACCTGTACTGAGATAGTATTTTAAGACTTTGAATGGGATTATTTGTTAATTATGATTTTCTTTTTATTCAGCAATCGACGGTTTTTGATGATTGAAAGATAAATTTGTATTGTAGTGCATGATTACTAATGGTGATTAGAATTACCACTGAGTTTTTTAATGATATATTTTATTTGCTAAATTATTATATTAATGTAATCTGTATTAGAAAATTGTTCAATTGTAGAATAAAACATAATGGCCTAGTGGGCAACAAAAACAAAAAAAAATATTTACAACTTTGTATCTAAAAAAATTTAATTTTTTTAAAATGGCTATGGATTTTTAATTTTTTTCCTTAATATTTAATTTTTTTAAAAAAATTAAATATTTTAAAATGATATTTTTTTACAAAAAAATTTAATTTTTGGATATTTTGAAAATAAAAAGCCTCCCCCTCCCCAATAAAAAACTATTATTCCTATAGACACCCCTTCCACTTATAGTATACTTACAGTATTATTTAGCTGAGAAGAGGCAAAACTTCAATGCTATTTAAAAATTTTCCTTATTAAAATAGATACACTCACTAGTACTATATAATGTATGTAATTTGGAGAATGATCTCGAAAAACGTTGTTCCTTAAGCTACATATTATTTTTGATATTCCTTGAGGATCTCTATTTCTACTCTTCACACTCATAAAAATATAATGAGCGAATACTTTTTTCTTTCTTTTTGAAATTGCACAATGTAATAATATGTAGTGTTGTGCCACTTCCATACTATTCTGCCCGGTCAAATTTAACTGGACCGGTTTTTAAAGTATAACTGATTAGTTTCAATATTCATAGAAAAGAAACAATTCAATGAATTAATGAGGGATTGAGTTTTCATTTTTTGAAGGACTAAAAAGTAAGACTGGACTGAGCTGCAGCGGCACAGGAATGTATTTTTTAAGTGGGGAGGGACATAGTACATTGTTGTGGTGTCATAATCACGCAACCTCGCAATTTTATAAAATAACTCAGACTGAGACGAAGTTTTGATGATTGGTCGATTTTTACTGATACCAGTCCGTGGATAAATATAGACTATTTTTCTTCCCTATCCTGATTTAAGATTGTGCAACTATGATTTATCCGACACATTTAACATAATATGATGTTAGGGTGCCAATGATCACAATTTTGTAATACAACAGACGTCATGAACAGTTCGTCTATAAAATCAGTTTTGACCGAATTTCAGATAAGACCTATCATGATCAGAACTCTTTAAAGGACCAAATTAGTTGGGTACTTTAAATGTTATAGCGGTCTCAGACCGGTCTCAGATTTGTAGACTAAAACCCAACACTAGGATCTATTTACTCGTAGTCATTTGTTTAGAATGAAATATTTATGTTTCCAGGTATTTTGTCCAATTTTTAGATAAAGGGCAAGTAATTAAATCAATATATATTTTTTTTTCTAACTTTGAACATTTATCCAATTATAATTCATTCTGCAAGGTAGTAATTATACTCTTAAAAAATAAACTGAATATAATTTATTTTTCTTTCTTTCATTGCTATGATCCAAAAGTGGTTCTAATATAGGGTTCCTGTCAGTTTTCAAAAACGGTTGTGTACACGTCAGAGCTGAGCCCCACTAATTTTGGGTACATTGTATAACTTTGCGCCCACTTACCATATTTCCTCTTGCTATCTCAAAATTGAAGAGAGTTAAAATTTAAACAACGTAATCTTTTAATAATAAGGAAATAACTTCGCAAAACGAAGACCGCATTATTGAAGTAGGAGGAGAGGATTTCGACTCAATAGATCATAAATGCTCAAATAAGTTTTTATGTAGAGTATATTATTGAATTGGAAGGAGAGGAATCTCGACTCCATCGACCACTATTGCTCGAATAAGTTTCCACGTAGGATTACTCAATCATTTAAGTTTGTACGGTATATTTCTATTTATGTGCATATCCTTAGAGTAATTTTCTGTTTCAGGAGTTAATGGATTCGATAACATAAAAGTTCATCTCCATGATACGTTCATCTACTAATTATACTGAAATGGTTCATGGTAAAAAAGTGGTAGTGCTGGACATAATGAGATGTGATCTCCTCGGGTCTCATCCCATAGTCCCCTCCCACCACCAGAAGACTCGGATGCCGTTATGATCCCTGATACCTTCTATTCCCGAGTATGTCATAAATACGAGGTCATGTAGTATGATGTGTGGGACTCAAGAACTTTTGAAAATGATGTTTACTTCAAAATATATACGACATACAAATATTAAAGAAGTACATTCCATAATGTACTTAGACGCTATTACTTAGACATGGGCTGAAAAGTCCCAAAGCTAACAAAGAAAACGTTCCTTCAAATTTGGCTTTTTTTAAGTTATTATTATTATTTATTTTATTCACTTTATAGAGCAGAGTCCGTATAACACTTATCAAGCTTGAACAGTATTTTATCCGTGCAAACAGTTGAAAATTAAAAGTATAATAACTAGCAAACTAAAGAACAGATTGTTAGGAAATTTTGACAGGTGTCTTTTGCAAGTTTGCAATAACTAAAATAAGGTGAATTATACAAAAGTAGTGCCATTTATGCATGATTTCCTGGACTTTTCATCCATGTGTTAGGATAAGTTTGGCCACACGTCATACTTCTTTTTTTTATCTCAAATTTGGAAACCGCGACAGTGGATAGTTGAAATTCAAATTTTGCAATCTTTTATTAAAAACCAAACAAAAGAACATATTACGGAAGTAGGAGGAGAAAGATCTCAATTTTTTCGAGATATTTAGACAATTAGTACGTTTAGTCTGATATATCATCTATCTATTAACTCTTGAAACAGAATTAATAGCTATAAACATATAAATAGAAATAGAAATATACTGTTCTTTCTCCAATTTCGAGAATAAAATAAGAAATATGACTTTTGGGTAGACTTATACAATGAATCCTTTATTTATCTTTAGTCCCCTAAACGCCCATTCCCTAATTTTAGTCGGTCTTTTAACTTTGTAGGTATATGGGTCCGCTAACATTAATTCAATGACTAAATTATTTTAATGCAAAGGTCTGTCAAATGGCAGAGGTTCCCAGCAAGACAGGAATAATGATCATTCAGGGGTGAATATGAATGTTTCTTGTTCTTGAGATGAAACTCTTTTAAAAGTAGTGATGCTAGTGACAAAGTTGCACCAACAGGTACGACATGACTGAGGCAACGGGCGGCTTATAAGTATATTCATTTGACAATTGGATTTTGGTGAGCCCATTAAGAACAAACTGAATCTATAGGCTCAAATATCAAATCTTTAAAAACCTGTGAAGAATGGGATTAACGTAACTACAATTTTGATATTCTGATAATCTGTGATCTGATAAACTGTCCATTAATAAGTGGATTAGCGATTAGTAGAATTTATTGGCAGGGTGCCCACCTCTAAAATTTGAACACATACTCATTCAATGATTAATGAAGGTTGAGTAAGTGTAATTTATTCATATTCAAGCATAAACAATTAGTTACAGAACAAAGCAACCTTAGCTCTTTACTTACGTACAAGCCGAGAAAATGACACTTGACGAACCACACACTCTAAGCAGTTGGGAGTCTCCAGGAACACTATCTACCCCATCAGTAAGTAAAAAAAAAAGGCTCTGTTAATAGGCTCAACTGGACCCGGAGGAATTAAAGGAAACACCCAAAACCAAGTTCATGACGGCTTGTGCAAAAGATCTCGGGGTTTTACACCAGAGTGTCCAGAGAGCTATGAAAAAACCATGTGGAAACAGTCTTGTGAGAAAAAAGATGCGACTTTTGACACCAACAATAAAAAACCCTTCTCCTCCGTTGCTAGACGCTTTTGAACTCTTTTTTTTAAAACACTTTTGATCACCCAATAGTCCTTTAAACAGCCTCCTTAAACTACTCTTTTTAGGCAAAAGTCGATAAGAAGGTCTGCAGTGTCTGTCGTTATGCCAGATAACATTGATGCCGTGCGTGAAGTGATAATACAAAATCGTCATGTGACATACCGTGAGATAGAGGCATCCTTGGGTATTCCTTCCACTAGCATAAATTGGATATTGCATGTACACCTGGTCGTAAAAATGTTTATTCTCGTCGGATCCCGCAAAATTTGACAATCACTCAAAAAGAAGACTCGTGTTGATTGGTGCAAAGAAATGTAACTAAAATATGCTCACAGTGCTTCAAAAGACAGATGACAATGCGCATGAGCCCAAAAAAAAATAACGATTGACCGTGTGGGTCTTCGAAGATGAGCCAAATCCGACGAAAGTTGTTTGTGGAAGAAGCACTTCGAAGCTAATGGTCGCCTATTTCTTCGGCAAAACTGGTCATGTAACGTCTGTTCCACATGAACATTGTAGGAAGGTCAATTCTGAGTGTTATATCGCAATTTGTTTGCCCAAAGTCTTTGGAGAAATTCGAAAAACGAACAAGAAAAGACAATGACAATGCGAGCTCTAACACATCGGCTCAAACCAGTGCCTTTTTCACCGACCAAAACGTCGAATTGATGGGCCATCCGCCGTACAGCCCTGACATGGCATGACTTCTTTTTATTCCCGCATATGAAGAAAAAATGCGTCGTCAACGATTTTCGTTGCCTGAAGATGCTGTTGAAGCGTTGAAAAACCATATTTTGGAAGCATCTCAATCCGAGTAGAAAAATACCTTCGAAAATTGGTTTGAGCAAAAGTGTATAAATCATGCAAGAGAATACTTTCAAAAACAATCAAACCATTTTTGTTGATAAATATTTGCATTTTCAATATTAGGTCTGAAATATAAATAGCAGCTTACGTAGTGCACATTTATGTTTTATTTTTGGCTATTGGTTATTAGTAACTCAAATATTTTCGTAAGGTTTTACGAAATTTGGAATTTATTCAATTCAATTTTTTTTTATTCTCTTGTTTTTTAATGAAGGTTATATTATTTTCTAAATCGGAACCCTCACTAACTAAAATAATCATGAAACTAAAACTTTGTTTGGAATGAATAATCGTTGGATATTTTGCAATCAATTATGGATTTCTGCTCAAAGTTAATGGTATGTTTGTCGTTTATAGTAGTTCTTAAATCATTTATCCTATTTAATTATAAACAGTAAGAAGCTATTAAAGTTTGAGAGGCTAAGGCAACACAAAACGTAACAAAAGGCTACTTTAGAACAAATTGAGATACATAACTCAAACTGAATTTAGGTGGAGGTTTTGCACTCAACCTAGTGTTCGTTCTAGTCTTCTTTTAAGAATATAATAATCAAATATTTAAATGAATGATTGACAACATTCAATCAAATGTTTAATGGTCATTTACAATATTGATAGAACTGTTTAAAATAGGACTCGCTTGCATGTAAAAATAAAATATACTGAAAGTTAAGGCTGTAACCGTGATAATAATATGAATGTTTTACAGGAGAGCAGCTTAGCTGTCTTGATGTTTTATTAGAATAGCTGCAAGTTGCTATGAGAGGAAGAAAAATGTACAAATTTCACTCCGTATCTAGCAAGAACATAAATATAAATTACTCGGATGTGTGCAAATTATATGGGCTCACACTTATAACTTCTCAATAAGTCCTCATGGTTCCTTTCTGAACACACAAAGTTAACTATAGCTCTGTTCTATACTTAGCAATAATTTTTTAGTTTTGAAGAGAATTACATCTAACAGCTTTGGGAATTTAAAATGTATTACACATTTAAAAAAAAACAATATCTAGTATGCGTTTTGTTCATATTTTATGCTAGTTTAGATGTTCATGTCAGATATCTGGTACATAATAATTATTAGAGCTGTAAATATTAAGCATTTCCCTTCTTATAAAAATTTTTACTAATTGGATATCTGAAAAATGTTTTATAATTCCAAAAGTGGCAATAATTTAATTGTTGCTTAACCTTCTATAACCCAAATTATTTTCGAGTTACATTTTAAATTTTAAAAAACATGGGCTCACCAATTGAATGATTAAAATGTAACTAAAATACTAGACGGTTTTTGGAGCTATAAACAGCATCAAGGTTTTTTCAAACTTGTATTGAAACGGTATGATAAGTTTCTAACAGATGCGTTCCCAGTTATTTGATTTATAAGTATTTTTTCCAAATGTGCTGGCAAGCTGTGTCATAGAAGAGAATATCTAAGTATACAGTAACATCGAGTGTGTTTGTTCGTGAAAGACAGGGAGTACTACAGATGATTGGTTGGGGAGGATGGTGAGTGTTTTATAGGGAGGTGGGAGCATTGGGGTTATTTGCCTGTGCGATTCACCTGATTATAAAAAACAGGGGGCCTGTAGCGAGTAGATTTTTCATAAATTCAAAATTATTTTCTATCTAACAAGGTTCAAAATATATTTTAGAAAAATTGAAAGAAAATCGCTCTGTACATATATATTTGCTCTTGGCCCCCTCAAAGTAAAGTTATCCCTGTTGGAAGTTATAAGTGTATATATATGTTGATCTTAGAGTGGAATAGAAGATCGAAAACGGAGTCATTCCTTTGCTCCTTAACACGGAGTGGGGCGTGATTTTATTATATTCCTCTCATAGCGACTTGCACCTATTCTAATAAAATATTATGACAGCAAGGCAGATCTCTTTTAAAAAATTATTCAAATGGTCAAGATTGCCATGTCTTTCTTTTATGTTTAGCATATCATGCTTATGATTACTGATTAGTACACAATCATCATATACTATGTAGATATGTAAAAAAACTCCTTGTTAAGACTAAGGATGCAATCAGTGAAATTGGATCACTATCTTTTTCTATTGATTTACTCACTTTCCTAATCAATATAGAGTACCCATATGCGTTAAGTATCGGTTTTAAGCAATCTAAGGCTTTCTTCCCAGCCTATGATTTATCTGCAGCAATAATCAATGTTTTTTTTGTTCCAACATATGTATTTATTATATTTTTGAGTAAATAAGGGAAAACATCCATCTTCACATTCTAAATAATACAACCAGTTCTATAACATAAAATAAATGGAAGTACACGTGGTGGGACTCAGTCGTTTTTTTTTTCAGTTAGAATTTATGTAGTGCTGTGTCTGTCCTTATATTTCGTGTCCAGTCTTAGGACTCGTCCTTATCACCGTCAAGTCCTTGGATTTTCTCAGAAAATTGTTAATGGTTTATTAAGCAAATATATAAATATATTACAATTATCTCAAAAAAAATATAATTTATTATATACTGACGGGAAGAAAAAGGAAAAACAGCCTCAATGACGTCACGCGGAATCGATTTTATCTTTTTTAAGGAACGACAGTTGGGACTGGACTGGACTCCTGTTCTCTGTCCTGAAACAACATTATTCTTATATAACCGATTTGGTTCAATATTTCGGTTGTCAAATCGTGAATCGATTTTTTGGTCTCAATCAGTGTAGAGATGTATCTTCAATGTAGCTTCATATAACATCGTAGCTCCGTCCACTAAAAATCATAATGGCGTTAGTCCTGTCTAGGATTTTCTGACCAAAAACCCAACACTAATTAATATATTTGTATTTATATGGGATTGCACTTAATAGAGTATTAAAGTATTTGGTTAATCCTGACCTCATTTGAATCACTCACCAAACTTCCTCCATATCTCAGATTCTTTCTTTTTTCTGTATGGCTTCTAGCATCTTTATTACAATCTATCTAGATTAGGGTTGCACAAGTATTTATTTCCCTTTAACTCCCTCTAGACATAAAAGTGCAAAGTGTTCATGTCGAGGGAGCATTTTAAGAATTGAATGAGAATATATTTCAAAATTGAAGAATAACGGTTTTCTTTTTCATCCAAATATAGTATATTGTATAGTAGGCTTTCATAGGCGTCACTCCTAAGTAAACGACGCAAATGAAGAAAAGGCATGTATGAAAGGTTTAGGATGTTTCATAATTACGATTTTGTGTGCTTACTTCAATTATTTGTTATAATTAGACAATAATTGGAATATTTTTTAGTAAAGGACATGTCAAATGTGTAGTGCAGTGTATTATAAAAAGAGATCAGCTACGGATAAATCGTCCATTGTTTAAAAGCATCTCACTGGGTTTTATATTCTAATTTTTTGTACGTAAATTATTTGCTTTAGGCTCATTTTGAAGAAACAATGTTTCTAAGGAAGTCTCCAAAACGACGGTGGCGTTTGTAGGAATAATGTAATTCCTACTTAATATTCAAAGATATTTTTATAGGGACAACAGCAAAGTTCTCGTTTAAACGAAACTTTTTATTTAGAAATCCATTTCATGTATTCAAACGTTCATTTCTCAAAAATAATCTACCTATTCGTCTCCTTGTCTATGTCTTTCTTTGGAAAGAGTTCCAAATGATTTTCAATAGTATTAGCAAAATGATATCAACATTATTTTTGATTTCCTCACTATGAATTCAATTTCATAATTTAAAAAGATGAAGTGATTCAGAAAACCTTGAGGATGAGGTTTGCGACAGTTCTCCAAATATTTGATGAGAAATGGAACCATAAGATTGAGTATAATTTAAATAATAACAATCTTTAAATAATTATCAATGTAATTTTATCATGTCAAAAATACAGATTATTGTTCGTTCATACGGTATATTCCTGAAATTCATCCATCCACTCTCCATGGGTATTATAATTTATATTACTCCCTGAATGTGTAGATGAGAAGCTCATTTCTTCATGTCTACATATCTCGTTTATTTTTTATTTTTTTTATTTTATGTTGGTTTGCTCTTTCCCTGGATCCCTTTGGAAAATAGCAAGTCCATCATTTTGTCTTGAACGTCCAAACAAATATCACTTAATTTATTTATTTATCAATATTTAGATGTTGAAATGAAAAACTCAAAGTATATTTTAAAAAAACATAATTTTTTCCCGTAGTTTTGATTAAAAAGAAAAATGAAATAGGTCAATTTAATGACTAAATGTATCAATTAAAATCGATATATTCAACAGTTGCTCATCAAAAAAGTATTCCTTTCATCAAATGAATACTTAATGCAGGTAAGAAATAGCATGCTAAAGAAATCATTTAATCAAACAATTTTATTCGATTGAATGTCACATATTCATGATGATTATATTAAATAATCAAGCTTGATGAATGAGTTTAGTCGGCATTTAAGTAAATTTGCTACGAGAAAATGCTTTTTTTTCTATATAGTTTCAGTTATATTTGTTTTGCCGTCAATTATATATCTGGAGGAGTGTCACGTTCTTGTATCTTGCAACATTTCCTCTTAAGGTAAACAGATAAAATGACCCAAATTCCGGTGATGAATGTCAGCAGATTTTCCCCGACAATAGAATTATTTTACAACGTGCAGTAGTACCCAGCATGCCCTAGAATAATTTAGCATCGGCTAAAAGAAAAATTTGCTTTAATATTATAGATGATATCTGCCCTAGAAATCCTTAGTGTATCTCTCAGTTTTTCCTGAGCACACTTATATCAATTCATACTACATGTTTTGTCTTCAAGAATGAAAGAATAATTATAACCGTTTAAGAAAAACATAATAATATGATGGGATGACTGATGAGTAATTAAATTATTTCGAGCCAGGACAAAACACCTGATATAGTTAATTCAATTTTGCAGCCCAATGTATACCATATTTTATCCAAATCATAAGATAAAATTGAAAGATTTGATTCACTACGTATTTAGAGAATGGACCATTCTAAAAGTCATTTTAGAATCAAAAAACGCCCATTGAAGATTAAAATACAGCAAGACATGGAATAAACATGTCACGCTGCAAAATTAGATAGCCTAATACACACCCTAAAATAAAGTTTTATCAGAAGTTGACCTTTTTTGTGACCTTTAACATATTATACAACCTTAAAACAGTACTTTATATACTTTAAGCATGAAAGGCTTTAATGATCACGGCATTTGCGAATTGAAAAGATCTGGAATAAAAAGATTATTCTTTCTAAAGTGCTTAAAAGATGCTTTTGCATCCAAAAAGTTGGGCTAAAATTGTAGCTGATTTGAAAACCTTCCCTCTCACATAATTAGAGCATAAAAGGTGTTCATTCTAAGTAAATCAGTCAACATTTAGAACATTGATTAGGAGAAAAGAAGCAGAAATAGTAACAGTTGACAACAAAATACACTCTATAATTGCGTGTTACGCAAGAATTTACGATGTAATTGATTGTCATCTGTCAATGTTTCTTCTCTTTTTACTCTAATCAGTGTTTTTAATATTGTGGTAGACTGTTAAGTTTGCGCCTACGTCATACTTTCTCTTTCTATCTCAATATTGGAGACAGGGACAGCTGTGGAAAGTTGACATTTTGGAGGAGATATTGCTATGGATAATAAAATTTACTCCTCCGTTTACCAACTCCAAAAAAACGGGGAATTAAAGAATGCAGCCTATTTTCATCTGTTTAAAAGTAAATAAAGACTTAAAAAGGAAAATATCCTGCCAAAAAATGTGGAGAAAATGAGTAAATATAAAAAAAGGGGGAAAAATAATATCTCAATCTATAGTATACTTTTGATGATGACTCCCTACGGTGCCTTTTCATCTCCCTTCGCTCCTTTCTCTTCATCTTTTATGGTCTTATAGGCCTACAACATAGTATTTACTAGTATTCATGTTTTGCATGAAAGGGAAAAAATAATCTTTAAATTAATTTATGTGCTCCTTAATCGAATAAATTTAATCTCAGCTGAATTAATTTGATAAACGAGTCTAATTGTAACTCAATATATTGAGAATTAATTAATTATGTAGGTATATATAATAATTAAATTGCCTCCATTACAATCAATGCTATTTATAAGTAGTATGAAATATATATAACTAGAATGATGTTTCTCAAAATGGATTGTGGATTTCATTTGTATTCTTTGACTAATCATCGTCCATTTCTATCAATAAATTGTTCTTATTAACTTTTTAGTCAAATTACACTTAAATTAACCAAAATATTTTATCACAAAAAAAAAAAAAAAAAAAATTGATATATTTTATGAATAATATGCATTCTATTCCCCTTAAATACTAGAGATAAAAGGGTGTACGTAGGTAAAGCAAATTTCTAAATATATATCATATTTTAAATATTATAAACAAGTTTTTTTATACTTGGTCTTGCAAAATTGATCTACCAGATATTATAGTGTTTGTTAGGGGATAATTTGAAATCTCATGTATCAAGAGCCCCTAACGAACAAAAAAAAATCCTGTGGGCGACTTAATTTGGAAAAATGTAATCATCATTTCTAATCGTTTCTCTACTTACTCTATAGTTGTGAGTCTATGTAGTCATTTTTTGGAGGGATTATTTACGTGAAAAAGTTGTGATTATACATTGTCCCTAATTAATTATCTGAATATTTATATGATAGCCATAAGTATGGCATGAATTATGTATTAATATTTTTCGTCGTTGAAATGAAGAGAAATAACTTCCCTAAAGGCGTTGTGAGAGTAGGATAAATGAGACTACAGTTCTCAGTGGGAGGTATTTACGTACCAACTAAGATATACATAGGTATAAGTTCTAACAGGAGAGCATCAAAATTAAGTAAGGGGTCATTTACATTTGCGGGCAACGTTTATTTGGTATACTGTATTTTTTTTATGCTTGTACGTTTAAAAAAAAACATATATTTATTGTTCAAAGCTATATAATATGTTTAGTTTGTGTGTGAGAGGCATAATGGTTTGAAGTATTTCGAGTGTATGGTGATTTTTTGCTATATGTCCTGGGATTTTCCATTTGGACAATTGGGCTTTGGTTTCGATATTATGACCTTATACCCATGATTTTTCACCAGTTATAACCCTTTTGAGCAAATCTGGATCATCATTGACGTCTGTCAACAGCTCATATGTAATGCTTCTACGACGATTCCTTTTGTCAAAATTAACCAGTTCCGGAACAAACTTATCGGACACTCGTCTCATGCCCAAAGTATTAGATTAAATTTCATAGGACGACCCAACTGATATTTCAATATCCCCAGCAACTTCTTTGATCCTCTCATTCGACTATTTTCAAAAACAATTTTCTTCATTGTTTCAACGCGCATGGGCGTCTAAAGCGAGGCTCGTCATTTGCATATTCCCGGCTATCTTGAAAGAGTTTATACTCCTTATAACTTTTTTTGACTCAGAAAAGTTTCCTCGTATGACACTGTAAACATTTCAAACGTTTTTAGAGCACATAATTTCATTTTTACACAAAATTTCATGCTCCATGTTTTTCAGTAGCAAAACACACACAAAAGAAAAACCTCTTACAAAAAATCTGAAAATATTATATAGCTTTAAATACATGTTCTTTTTTAATATACTAACATAAATAAAAAAATCTAGTATACCAAATATGTGTTGTTCGTGAAATTTGAAAAGTCACCTTACTGTTCGAAAATACCAAGTGTATTCTATACTTTTGAAATTCCAGAATATAAATTAGCATATAATTATGAATATTAATTGAAAAAAACTATCAAATTTAATTAAATATGGCCTCCTTTTGCCCGAAAAACAGTTTAAACCTATTGAATGCGCTAGGACAACTGACACACAACATATTTTTTTTTTTTGCAGGGGGGATAATGTCTCAGCATTGGTCATCCATTGAGCTTTATTGTTCCTATGTATGCCACTTCAAAATCATTTGGCCCAAAGTTTGAAAAAATATTTAGTCGGTGTGCTGGATTACTATTCTGCTGAAAGCAGATAGGGACCCCATTAAATTGATACTGGATCCAAGAAAATACCTTTGTTTTGAAGAAGTCCAGGCAAACAAATTTATTAAATTTTACTCCATCAGGGATCTGAAATAGTAGAGATTTCGCTCCATTTGTGGCTACTACCACCACACCAAAACCAAGGCCGACTTCTTGGTCCTGTACACGTTCCTGACTGTTGAAAAGACAATTGAAGATTCATTGGCAAGTATAACATTTGGTAGCCTGAATTAGATTTTCACCATAGAAGGTAACCATAACTTCAACTGCGTGCCCCATTGTGAAAGGTTTCTTAGCAAAGTCCTTCTTGACAGTTTACTCAGATAACCTTGCCATCTTACAGATGGAACGGAAGTAATTCATCCTTATCTTCTCTACTAATGGCCTTGGCCCTCATGGTCCTTTTCTTTCCCTGTACTTTCCTCTTCGATGTTTTCCTAGTCCCGTAAATGTCTTTTTTTTGTTTTCCCAAATGATTGTTCTGCTGACTTTCAGGGCCTTCATGATGTCCTTGTAGGAGAATCTGTTTTCAACATTTCTCGAACAGCGGATCGCTTTGCTTTAACATCCATATTTTCAATTCTTTTGTTTTGACAGAACTGAAATTTCGTTTTCATCAACAAATATCAAGCAGAACCTTCTTTTATAATATAACAAACCCTATTGGATGTTTGTAAAAATATTTATTATGAGTTAAAATCTATGTTTCATATGTTTATAGAGGACGCTGTATATGGAAAAAGTTGTGCAATATACGCAATACCCCCAAAATATATCTATAACTTGTTATGTCTTTATGCTAATCAGTTATTGATTTAGGGGGATGGTTTAGGTAATATTTTTGTAAGATCAAGTTCTAATCTACAATGCTTAATTTATTATGAGTTTTGTATATCAAAAATGAAATATGTCAGCTATATTTGAAAATTAGTGTATATAGAACTTATGAGTTTTTTGTTATCTCAAAATATTTTTTTATTCTTATACTCAAGTTTTTTAATTATATTTTTAATGAAAAGTAATATTGTAAGTGCATGTGCAATAATAAAAAAAATCTCGAAAATAACCAAGGAAATGCACTTATATGAGGGATACCTAAATGATGTATCTTGCATACATCATTTAGAGTACTTAAGTAATAAGTGTTATTTGTTGTTAAGTTGGATGAATGATAAATGAACAGATTTATGCATGCACGCAGATTGATAAGCACACTAATGTATCAAAATACATTAACAACCTTCAGTGCCATTTCAAGTAGATATGTAGGATAGACCGAAAAGAGCTGCAAATCTTTACATTACAATTGTATAGTTGAACGCAGATTATGTTATACAAATCAATACATTTGGCCAACTTTTTCTTTAAGATATATTGAATATAAACACTTTTGTAATAGTGTAGTCAGTTTTTCCTGTGGGTTCCATAATTTGCTCTTAGTAAATAAAAATCCATTTAAATTCAAAACTCACTTATAGAGGAGAAATTTAAGATGTGCTAACGCTCAGTAAAAAGTGCTAATTTGTAACAATAAACGCCCTCGTACGCATTATTTTTCTTTATCATTTGACTAGGGAGAGTACTCGGTATTGGCCGGAGTTATTAGGCTTCCTGGAATAGTATTTAATAATATTAAAAAAAACTATCCAAGAAATCTTTAGTGTTACTCATCCTTTACCAAGAGCACACTTAGACGTAGTTATTCAATACATAGATTATAGATGTTCTCTCCTCAAGAATGAAGGGATAATAATTTGACTTATAAGTAGTCTTAAGATTTGTGAGCAATTGCTCAAAAAATTACTCACTTTGACTTTTTTGAGAAAAACTATTCACTTTGCCTTTTTTTGTGAAAATTGCTCATTTTTCTAAGGTGATTTGAAATAAAGAAAGAAAATTGGGCTTCTATTGAGATTTTACAAAGGGGTTTAATAATTTTTTGATGATATTTTTAGAGGGAAAATCCACCTCCAAAAACCCTCCTTCATTAGTTTCGCTTTTTGGAGGTAAAAATATGTAGGTATATGATACAATCAAGGTTATGAATACATGAATGGATATGTGAGGAAGCATGATTCTGACGACGGCAAATTACAGGAGGGACAAATTTGGGAAAAATTGACTTTAGAATAATCCCCCTTGAATCTGGGAAAAAAGGAGAAATACTTTTGAACCAAATTGCAAAATCCTGATCTTCCATTTTTGCAAAAGGTTGGACGTAGAATCCGTTGTGGCGATGCCGAGGTGCCTTCATCTAACAAGACTCCTGAAGATCACCCTAACTTTAAATTTACTCAAATTACTAATATGGATGTTGAGTGATCTTTTATGTATGTTTAAAACTATGGATACTGTTTGAAAGCATAAATTAACGGAAGAAAATCTTTCTAAAAGATTGAATTAAAATAAATATAAAGCAACACTAATTACTTTTAAATTATCCTTATAAAACTGTTTGGGTACTCATGTTTAAAATTTTTAGAGTTATTTATAATATTTTGGTGAAAAAATTGGTCAATAATCCCAAGTCTACTGATGAGCTAGGTAGAATTTTAGTCTCTAGAGCACTTCCGGACTGAGGCTTTTTTTTTTCTTAGTTAAATAATTGATTGCTGTCTACCATATACAAACATGCACTATAATATAACAAATGCACAAACACTAGGCAATGAACACGAC
Source organism: Lepeophtheirus salmonis (assembly GCF_016086655.4). Taxonomy (NCBI): domain Eukaryota; kingdom Metazoa; phylum Arthropoda; class Copepoda; order Siphonostomatoida; family Caligidae; genus Lepeophtheirus; species Lepeophtheirus salmonis. The sequence continues at coordinate 17,076,346 of NC_052139.2, forward strand.
CACACAAAGGGGATATGTCCTACTACAGAAGTTCCTCACACCTATTTGATGTAGAAGTTATTTTCAATAATTTTTTTCATCATTCTACATTTGTTAAATTGTCAACACAAAGTTCTTTGTCTTCTTTTTGCATTAATTGATGTCTCTCAAGTAAGAGAGCAGGATATCCATTGATGAGATGGACTACTGCACCTTGTGGTTCTTCAAAAAACAATTTGCAATTTTGTTCTTCCAATTACTGAGGTGAGCCAAAAAAAGCTTGAACCATTACTTACCATTACCATTACACGTTCATGTTTGATAGCCTTCGATTTTGGTTCTTCGTGCATGACATGTGCTTGTTTCATGCCTTGATCTTTTTTGTATTTATTGCACCAAACTTCATAAAAGAAGCTATATTCTTTCTTCTTTGGGTAGTTTGGTGGCCTTTCGATTTTTACTTTCAGTACCACTCTGCAAATGCAAATTACTCTGTAATATCTGAATCCCTTTTGCACTAATCAAGGTTGATATTTTTTACACTTTCCGACTTCCTCACTGGTAGTCAGTGGGTTAAGGATAAAAGTAATTGCTGATTGAGGATCTGATCGAATTATAATACTTTTTGATGGTTTTTCTTGCTCAATGAGAGGTTACAAAAACTTCTGCTTGGAACATCAATACCTCATTATTCAATGACATGGATGAGTGGTACATTGATGGTTCACCTCAAGTGATAGCGTATCCAGCACTGGTGTTACTGTCTTTAGCTTTGGGTCGTCAACAGGGAAGTTATCGATCTAAACACTACTTTTAGTGTAGTCCCTATATTTCTTAACTTTGGCCAGACTGAGTATTTTATCGCTGAAAAAACGTTGACTATGACGCCTTGAAAGACTACTAATGTCATCCTAGACATCCTTAGAAAATTTTTTGTTTTCCATCAATATTTCGTTTTTTCTTTAATGTATATATCAAGGGGAGTTATAGCAAACACACACAGCCTCCATCCTTCATTCGTCGTTGATCGTAGATTGTAGGTCATTCCAAGGAGTACCTTTCTTTGGATCTGAGATGGCTTTGACCATGTTCCATATACGAATACATCTGGCAGCTTTTTGTTTCAGGTGTTCTGTACAAGTAAGTCTGTGATCGAAAAATCAAACCCAGATACTCCAACCTATTGGCATATTCTATTGTTTTTCAACTCATTTCCAATGGAGGAAAGTATTCAGATCTGAATTTGACGGCCTTTGAGAAGACTATTGTGCTTGACTTGTTGGGTTAAAGGTGAAACCATTCGTTTCTCCCCATTTTCGAACTATGTTAATTGCTTTCTGCATTGCTGTGACTAAGATGTGAGGGAGTTTTCCAGTAATTAATAGAAGAATATTATCTGCATAGCTCAGCTTTAACGACATTTCGTTAAAAGAGTGTTCAAAGAGTTGTTACGGACAAATGGGGATAACACTCCTCCTTGAGAACGGCCACGCGTGAAATTGACCAAGATTTTTTAGGTTTTCGCTTAGCTTAAGTATTTGTGCTCTGAGGAGGATATGGTATTCCAAGTTTTTTCTTTGTTGTGTTTGCTGAGATGGAATTGTATATATTCAAACTGACTGATATATGTATAGCATAAACATCAGGGAGCACTATCTACAGTGCACCTTAAATACGTGCTCTATGCTACATGCTTAACGTCTGAAGAGACTTATCAAATTGACTAAATCAAAAATATGAATATGATATATTTATATCCAAAGCTCCAAAGAAACATACTTACAAACATTGTTTTATAAATATGGATATTTATACAAAACTCATGTTTAGTAGTCAGGGCAAAGTCCTAAAGAGAGTTAGATCTCTTTCACTAATAAGTGGATCTATGACATAAATATTATTATAATGTCGTAGAATTTCGATTATTATAATACGTATAGTTTACATTGAGTGTTCAATATTCAACACCTTATAAGATCTAGTAATTTGTTCCTCAAAATATTATTTTGTCTATTTGTCTTAAATCAAACTCGATTTTTTATTATGTTGCAATCGTTCCTAGGTATGAGGAAAGTTGCAACAATTTACAGGTTACATAATTTACGGACTTGTATAATCAAAAACTTGGTTTTACATTAACTAACAATTTTATAGCTTTATTAAAGACTTTGTAGAAAAATATCGGGTTTTTAGATACATAATTAGGCCTTTCAATCTATTTGTGATAATGTCTTTAATTTATCTTCTGAATCACCTATATATTCACACTAAATACATCTATTTCCAAATTTTATGCAGGCATAAAATTATATCATTTAGGAGAGCCTGAAAATGAGAAAATCCTAGGGACCAAAGTTTTGAGCATACCCACGAATCTGATTCAATTGAAGAATTAATACTTATTGATTCTTGAATTGAATTATAATTGGAATAATCTCCCGTATCTATCGTTAATATTTCGAAAGGTTAAATAAAATTGTATTTATATTTAGAATAAAATATTAATATACTTATTGAAATGATCTGTTCTAAACTTTATTGCTTTATTAATGTATGGGCATTAGTTATGATGATAAATTATTACAATAAAAGCTTAAAAAAATATATATATTTGAAGCACCCTCACTGTTGTTATCATATCTAACAATTACCCTTTTGTTATTTTTTTCACGACATCAACGACTTCTTTACATCATTAGAGTGGAGCTTATTTTTTAAATATTCAAAACATGAGATCCTTAGGGTCTCCAAATGATTATTTTCGTCTATAGATATTATTGGATAACTTTGAAATTTTGAAAAATATTTAAAGGTAGCTCAACAACTTTAAAAGTTTTGAAATTTTAAATTTTTTTTTTCGTAAAAAAGTTTTGTTTTGATACCATTAGGCGAGAGTTGTCGAAAATAACAAATTTAGATATTATTTTACTTAGTCGATGTCATTATTGTTTAGTCATGAGTAGAACTTTCTATTACATTCAATTATATTCAAACCCTGATCAGACATTTTTGTGTGCTCATAAAAGACGGAGAGTTACCCTTTGGATTTGTTGGCGAGCTATAATTGTAAGTCCTTGTTGGACTCCGAGTAGAATTGAGCATTACCATAAGAGTAATCTATGCATTAAATTGTGTATTTCCTTTTCTCCCTCCTCGCCTGTTACAGCTGATTGCACTTATTGTAATCAAACTTCATGACAGCTAGGCTGCTCTCCTTGATATTGTAATAAGGGTTACCATGTTAATTTTTGGTTTCTTTTTTAACATGCCTACAAAAGACCCAATTTTAATCACTAATCATTGGAAATAACTTGTGCAGTATATTACCCTTAAAAAGCGTTGCAACTACCTTGGTCCCCCCAACATATATATAAATATATATTTACATGTTTTACATGTACATCTACGTAGGTATTAAATACAAATGCTGAATATCATAATTTATAGGAGTTTATTTTTATTTTTGAATAGTAAAGAGTTTATTATAATTTATAATGTGAGGAAAGCTGATAATATATAAATATGATCAAAGAGAAAAGTAATTCTTAACTTTTAAGCAGCAAAAAAAACAACCAAAAACACCAAATAATTAAATTAATTTATATTTAAGTAATAAAGAATAACTGTATAACAATCTTTTAAAAGAAATAACAAAAAACTTCTTATTTTCAAATTTTCCTTTTTATCTAAAAGGATTTGCATGAGCCTCCTTTCCCGGGGAGTTTTGCACGGTGTTTTGAAAGAATGAATGCCTTCTTACTCTAATTATTTGTATTTTTAAAGTTGGTTAGAATATTAGGTACAAATGAAGAATATATCTTATCCTCATCTTTCAATCGACATTTAGTCACGCAACTCGGTCCTGCATCGATCTGTACACTGAAGATGACACCACAAAAAAATTTTTTAAAATTATACAACTGGCTTGAGGAAACACAGGAATACCCATTTTGGAAATAGGAACGAAATTAATTATCGTAACTCACATATATTATTTTAAAAAAGGTGTGTGATGTCACGTGTTTTCTCTTTTTGATTTGAATTGGTTCAAACCGCGGTGCATCAACTCACTCAGTTTAGACCAAGGGATAGTCGGCCCAGTTCATTGAGTCCAGACCGACCCACCCCTTGCCATTTCTGACAATTAATTGTTGGTAAACATTCTATATTGTTGATTGTATTACTTAATTGTATTTCCCATCGATAGAGACGGAGTTGAGGATTATGATTGCTTGAGAGATATAAAAATCCGTCCACACCTACTGCAAGTTTTTTCTGCACCGTAAATCGGATTTTTGTAACATAATCATATTCTATCATTAACCTCTGAAACAAACATTTTGACCAAGCAATTAAACATTTTAATTGCAATAAGGCGAAAGCGATGATCATAAACACATTTTGATACCAGAAAGGAACAAACATAAGGTTCATTTACTAACATTATCATAAATATGTTTATGAATAGTTTTTTTTACATATTTTGAAGATGTGGTGGTGTCTTTTAAAAATGTTTTTTTTTAATTTCCAAAAATACCATATCTTTCAGACGGACAAGTCTGAAAATTTGATTGATAAGAGTCTACCGTTCTTCATCACTTTCATTTGTAAATAAATTAAATTTAAATATTTTCCTTTCAAATGTCAAGATATTTTTACACGATCAATGTCTTCAATAAAATTGCTAAATTCCTTACCAAATTTGAATCCACAATTAAAAAACGATTTTGACACTAAATCTTACAGTTATACATATTCATAGATAAAAGACTGTAGAATATGATTACTTTATTCATTTCATTAAAACTTTTATATATTTCTTTGGGCAAAAAAGATTGATCAAGCTTCATTTAAAATTATTCTAAGGAAAATACTCTGTCAATCATTTCAAAGTTATTTATGTCCTTTAAAAAAATCATTTTTCTTTAGGATCCGAGATGAAGAAAAACAAGCTTAAAGGTAGGTTCACTGAAGTGTTTAAGCACTCATTTAGAACTCATAGTTTTTCTTTTTCATTTTCTTACTATTATCTATATTTTGAGAACCTTTCAACCAAACCACTAAACGGCCGCCCAAATCCACCCTCTACCCCGAAAATTACTTTTTCAACCATAAATGCGTTTTTTAATCGATTTGCAAATTAATACAATAAGAAGAAACTTGCAAATGTCGTTATCATGAATTCCATTTAATATTCAATGCAATAGTAATATAATATTTGAAGTTAATTAAATATAGCTTTCAGGTCAGAGGTCACAAAAAAGAGTAAACTTCTTGGAATTTTTTATTTTAACGTGTGTACTAGGGTGTCCCATTTTTCGATGTTCAGTGGAAAAGCAATCGTATAAAACAAAGTTACCATTTCACTATAGTTTAAACTTCGTATGAGGATCACCATCAAAGACCTTTGAGATTGTGTTTAATGATCACAATATTTCATCTAAGAAATCATATTTCTGAACTTATTTTGGTTAAATATGATGAATCTTAATCATATCAAAATAATCAAATACTGAGACATATGTCCTCTGTGGATCAAATCATTTGGTTTTATTTTGAGAAGAGAAATTACTTTAATATATTTTTGAATTAATTAAAAGGCGAGAAGCTGGGAAATGTCTAGGATATCTCAAGGATTTATATGTATATTCAAAGCAAGATAAAGTTCTTCCATTTTAGCTCATTATTTATTTAACGTTTATGGAAGCTGCTAATCGAAGGAAATATTATAAAATAAACGTCACTAGAAGAGAAAATGACTCCCTCAAATAATAATGCCAGCCAAACTCAATGGGTTACGCTTATATTTTGAGTAAAATACAAGGATAAAGGCTCATAATCATGGCACAAGGGTAAACACCCACACTAAATTATGTTCAAATTCATATAAATTAATTAATTATTTTTAGTTAAAAATAGGTCTAAAATATTGGTGATACAATAGTCAAAATGTTAAAGTCTGATAAAGTGTTGACCCATGGTCGTCGTCAGGAACGCAACATACATATTTACATTTTTGATCCTGTGTCTAAGGTAAAAAGTAATTTAGGTATAACTATTAGCTATTTCAAAAATATTGTAGTTAAAATAAAATAATTTTCGGATAGGGGGGAAGGGGGCTTAGCCGGATATTTTTTTTCCAAACTACTCAAAATAGACTTTTGTATCCAAAAAGTAGGGCCAAAATTGAATTCGATTTTACCAGCGACCTGTTTGAATCCTCATCATCACTTTCTTGATACGCTTTATCTTTCTAAATTATCAATTTTACGAATAGTTTGGAAATTAAATGTATCTACAAAGTATCTCAAATCTTTAATGTTAAAATAATAGTCACACAAGTAATCGAATAAACTCAAATCATCTAATTTAAAATTAGCCATAACCCATATATTATAAAATAAATAATTGCAATTCTACTCATAACTGATTAAAAACTATTATATGCTAAAAAAATAAATTTCAAATAATATAAAAATAAATATTTAAAAGGGCTATTTGGATATCATCATGTATGTACTAAATATTAACACTCAATGATTAAAAATTAAGTAAAATTAATAATTAGGAGTAAAGAGCGTCTAATTTAGAAATGCTAAGAAATTTAGTACAAAATATTAAAACATCAGTAATTTCTTCCATTGCAAAGAAGATCAGAAGGCACCGATTAACTTAGTACTGATATTTTTAAGAAATATTTACAAATAAATTCTTGATAGATGCTTTTATGTAGTATCTAGAACGTAAGTATTCCCAATATAAATTATTATATCTTTCGTCCAATCCAATCCTTATTCAAAACGATAAAAACTCTTCACTTTCTTCATTAATCGTTCCTTAGTCACTAGGTAAAACTATTCCGAGATATGCACTTCTTTTACATTAGCATCAAAGTGAAGCTGATGATAGTTACTCCAAACTCATCTTGGAACTCTTTCCAAAGAAATAGGAAAGCTGAGACTAGGAGACAAATAGAGGGATTCTTCTTGGCAAACGAACGTTCCTCATGAATACATAAGATAGATTCAGAAATATGTTCGTTTGGTCGAATAATTAAATCAAATCACTTCCCATGACCATAATCTGATAAAATCAAAGAGTTTTTTTTAGCCGCGTAGAAATATTAAAGAGGATTGTTAATTTCAACCTACGTGTTTCCCGAAAATGCGGGATATATAGTGTTCGCTGTATGGATGTAACGAAGAGCTACGAAAAGCATCCTTTAAGTCCCGTCGAAGAATCATAATTAAAATTCCATCGATCGGAGTAATCAATAATGTATTGTTTTTTCTATGACGCAACGGAATGGTTTGAACTTGTGAGTAAATCACACTGATTCGAACATTAAACCGATGAAACCATTCCAATGGCATCCGTATCTTCTCTTTTATCTAATTTCCTTACGTTTCTCTTCCTTTTTTTTTTCTTGAAGGAGAAGAAATTATGAGGAAATATTTAGATTTACAAGGAAAAATTGTCATAATGTACTTGAATTTTTTTGAAAAGGAGAAGTTTTGTCAAAAGGTCTTCAAAAATATAGGAGCTGTTGCAGTTAAAATGGGCTAAAGAATATTACTAAAAAGGAAGAATAAATGCGTACTAAATTGTGAGTATGCACGTATGTGAATGCACCTTTAGATCTAACTGTTGGAATTGATTTAGAGTAATAAAAAGAAAGATTTGGAAACTAGAACAGAATGCCATCTTTTAAAAAAAATATTTTTGGACTATGTTATGATCTTTACGACGAAATTTGATATTAATCTCAGATTCAAGTATATAATTAGAGGAGATAAAATGAAGTTCACAAAGGTCGGAATATTTTAAAGTTTACTAATATTTTTTGCTAGGTACGAATTGAATCCAAATTTTTCTCAGTCACTCATCCTTAGGAATCATATCCAAATGTGTTTTCCTAATGTTTCAAGGGTCAGATTCGATACTTTTGGACTCAGTTGCTCTATATTTACTACGGCCACCTGGTAAAATACATATCTTACCCAGGATTATCTACTTTAATAAATCAATAATCAATCATTTTAAATTATAATATCACGCTTCCAACTTAATGATGTGTTACTCAATATAATTTCGTATTTATATACCTAGGTATTTTTATTGTATTTTAAATCTCTTTGAGTCATTGAGGCGAGAAGAGGTTGCGAGAGACTTCCCATTCTTATTTATCAAGATATTTTTGTCGTGTGTATTCAGAATCAATTACCTACTCCCTTCTTAGTTGGTGTTGTATCCCTTACTACCTTTTTTATGGGTATATCTACCTGATTGAATAATTATGTAGATTATGTAATAAATCTGGTTGGAATCAATTATCTCCACGCACCGTAACTTTTACCCATTTTTAAAATATCTTTCGAAGGAAAAAATACTTAAGCACTCCTCTAATTGAAATACTTGAGGACGTTAAGTCCAATTAAAATTATAATTATCAAGCAGCTGTTGCAGTACTCAAAATTAGAATGTTTCTTGGTGTTTTTTCCAAATATATGCTGTGTCAATACAAAAGTATGCTAGTATGATTTTTTTTTCAAAAAGGAGTGGATTACATTTGTACTTTTTGACAAATCATTGACAACTTTCTTGAACAAATTATTTTTTGCAAACCTTTTTGGTGTACGTAACTTAAAGTCACCATAATTGAACTTAAAAATAAAAGAGGTGGAAATTCATCAGTTTTATTTGAAAGAATTTATCAGAGATATAATAAGTATTTTTAGTCGAATAAAAGTTCTAAGCTGAAAAATACATGCACAATAAAATATTTATTACATGTATTTTGTAGTGTATTATAAATATTTCAAGTGACGATAAATGATTAATTTTATTCTAATCAAAAAAAGTTTCTTTAAGTATAACATAATTAAATATTAAGACAAATGTTATTTTATAAATGCAAAATTCGACAATAAGCTTTTTGAAAAATTTAAAATGTGTAGAATTTTCACAAAACGATAATTCTATATAAACTTATCGCTTATCAACTTCATAAAATGAATTAGTTGAGTGCTTCAAAAATCCTAAATAGATTTCAGATAGGTAATTATGCTTCAATTTCCCTCGATAAAACATGGCTACTAAGTGTGTAGCTTCAATCTCTTAAGTATACTTAGCATGCTTTTAAGCTCTTATCTCCTATAAAATGTGATAATTTAAAACAAAAATGTGAAGAATAAAGGTTTTTTTTTAGAAATAAGTTTATACATATTATATGTATTAATATCACAGAATACAAAATACATCCAGCACAAGGTAATAATACATCATAACCTCCTTTTTTGTAATGCATGCCAATCAGGCTGTAGAAGTAGTCGCGGAGTGGGCGTAATTTTATTCCAGAGGCGAAATTACAAAGTTTTATTGGAAATAGAGGCAGTTGCTCTCATACGCTAGAACGTGCGTTTATCATCGAAAAAAAATATATGGCATAATTGTTTATTAAATTTATTTAGATGTACTTTAGCTCCTGAGTTTTGGTACGATGTATGACAATCAGTTATTTTGCAATTTCTTATATGGGTAAAAAAAAACGATTTTCCCTATTCCTTTGCATAATTTGAAATTTTCACAATTATTGAACGCAAATAACTCTACAGATAATCATCGTGTAAGGGAGCTCAAATTTGTGTTTTCAAATTTAGAATAAATTAAAAAATATAAATAAAATTGGATACGTACTTATTCCAGAAAACCCAACATTTTAAGACCCTTGCCAAATCGCCAATAACTAATTATCAAATTAAGTAATAATCCACAGTTATAAAATAAGATTTGTTGCAAATTAAAATGTAGATTTTTTTATTTTATAAAATTTTTAAATGTGTACTATCAATATAAAACAAAACTTGTATTATTACCTTTTGGAAACAGGAAAAAGATATGTTACTATAAGAACCGATAAGAATTTTATATATTTATTATAAACTTGTATTTATTATTTGTTTACATAAATATTATTAAATATTTCAAAATTCAGAATCCTTTCTTTATCAATAGGGTCGATGCAATCATTGAGTTATATACATAGTTTTTTGCACCTCTTTTTATATAATTGATAGTAAATTTTAGTGTTTTACTCGTTCCAAGACATGTATTTTTTTTCCCATTTGTTATTTAAAAAATTTGTAGAGCGCTTTGATCCGATATTTCAATTCATACCGCGATCTTGGACAGTATTCGTTTTCTAATTATGGATCAATTTGTTCAGTCTCAATCTATCGATTAATTTTCTTGCCAATCCGCCAATTTATGTGTTGTTAGCAATTGAAGCAACAAATTGAACTTCATATACCGGTGTTGAAGGTCAATTTTCACAATTATGAAAACCACTTGATTTCATCAGCAATTCATCTATAGAATTGGTCTTCTCTAGACCGAACTTTAAATGGTACCCATGCAGACATAATTTTTCTTTGCCATCGATCTATATCGAATAAACTACATACAACGAAACTTTCTTAGAGGACCAAATGTGTTCGGTCCACTAAAAATTATAAAGGTCTCAGACCGTTCTAGGATTTATAGAGCGAAAACCATCACCAATATACATGTATCCTCATTGGAAATTTGGTTAATGTTTTCTACATCATTTATTATTCCTAATGTTTGGTAAGAGTAATTAGGACGAGTAATTTTAAGTGATGTTACGTCATTAACAATAGAAAAAGTGTCACACAGAGAATAGAGATATGTCTATTTAGATATTTCCATAATATACATACATATTTTTATGACATATTTATTTAAGTGAAAGATCTAAATGACCCATTCTTCTTACATACAGTCTTTCTAGTGTTGGGTGTCGGTCTGAATATACTGGACTGAGTCTGAGACCGTTACAATTTTTAGTAGAACAAACTAATTCGGTCATAAAAGGTAAAGTCTAGAAAATAAATTTGTTATAGAGTGGTATTACAAAAAAGGGTTATAAATCTATCCCTTCTTAAAATTAAGTATAGACGGATTCTATATATAAATTGTCGATGACGTCATATGAGTTTTAAAATTGTTCTTAATATAAAGTTAAATGTACTGTTGTTTCAGTCCTAATAAGAGAATAAGAGGGAAGGAGACACAAATACATTACACTAACTTTTCCAATTTCTAGCTGCAATTGATTGTGCTTTCTACATTTTCTATTATGAATATAAATGTATGTCATGGCGTTATCTCGCAAACACAAAAGTACACTATTTATTTTGTTCTCAGCTGTCGATTGACTCATCTCGTTTGATACGACGTGGCTATTTCATAATTTATTCGTTTTGACAAATAAACAAAGTAATAAGTTATTCTATGCTTATGCTTTATTTCCAAAAGAACAGGAATACAATTTCTTGTTGATCCTTCGTCGTTTGTATAATATATATTGTCTATTTTATTATTTCTATGAAGAAATTTTGGCTATCATACACAGATACAAATATATAACTGCTCTTTTAATCAAATATTACTAAGCAATATTATAATACAGTACCGAATAAAATACTACGTAGATTTTAATGATATTTAATTCATTTTAAAAATGGTGAAGAAATAATATAATAGTGATTGCCTGGGAGTGCATAAGATATAAATATCAGTTGGAATGATTGACTTATTTGGCTCAGTACAGATGATTTTGGGTCTTTTTTCTGTTTCTTTTTGAAGGAAAGGTTGCGTAGTACAATAAATGTAACGACGTGAATTAAATCGTTTTGACATGACGTCAGCATTCTTAATGTTTGCAATTCGGGAGATCTAAATAACTATAAGTTTTATAAAGATAAAAATCCTTATTTCATTTGTATTAAGATAAATAGTGAACTATTAGATGTCAAAATGGGACACACGAATTAAATGACTTTAACCTTACCATCTATCTAAAATACATTCCTCTTATGTACAGTTTTATTAAATGTCTGACCCTGAAATGTATTAAAAATATGTTATTACATCTTAAAATTTTTCTCTAATTACCCTTTTTTTCTCGTCTCTAATCGATCAAAAAATATATCATTTTAAAAATTTAGCCTTTTTATAGGGAGTTTCAGTACATATTTCAGTACCGTTTATCATAGAATAAAGTACTTTAGGGTTGAATACAAGTGTGAAGTCTTTTTTTATTTATATACCCAATTGAAAACTTTTCTCAAGATTTATTTGGAAATTTGTTGAATTTTTATAGAAAAGGTATCAAATTGTAGGCCTAAAAAATACCGTTTCTTTCAATTGTAATGCAATTAAATGGTCATTGAGAGACTGAATAATAGAAACAATAAAAAATACTACAAAACATATAAAAAACGGACTCATTAAATCAGAATATGGCTACTCAAAAAACTACTTTTCTCTCACAAAAACTGTTTTAGCAATTGTCTTGAAAAAATGGGGGATATATATTTTTGATATTTGAGAAAAAGAACCTGTTGCAAATGTTTCTAGTCTCTCCTTTGTATATATCTGCTCATAATTGTATTTAGTAATGTCAATTCTGCGATCAGCTCCATGCTACTCATCAAATAACAATTCTGCAGACACTGTTGAAAATACAAAGTCATTTGAATATGATGTTTAAGTGTTTAATTTATATTATTTCCACTTCTTTAAATACGTAGAGGATACTGAGTGACCATATCAACACCCAAATTTTCAATGCCAATTATATATTTACATATTATTTAGAAATTCAAATAACGTTGAGGAATACATTCATGCATGAATTAGTGTTAAGTTTCAGTTTGAAAATCTGAGAATGATAAAAAATTAATAAAAATTTGTTATGATTTTTAGTGGACCGAACTCCTTTAAATGACTTTAAATTAGTTTGGACACAAATAAAAATTAGGGATAGACAGATTCTATAAATAAATTGTTGATGACGTCAGTTGTGTTTTCAAATTGTTATCATAGACCTACAATAAAGTCATATCAATTTGAACGTGTTGCATATATGTATATTAGTTTTACAGCTCTTAAATCATTAAGAGCCCAAAAATATTTATAGTAGCCATTGCGTCCTAAAAAATTGCTATAGAATATGAAAACGAACAAATTTCCGTCCATAGTCTGAGATCGGAGTGTCCTTTTGAAAATCTGTGATTGGTCTGGCTAAAGACTTGTAGTAGACCAAACTAATTGGGTGTGGACTGGTCTGAAAGAAAAACTCAGTCTGGATCGGTGTTATCTGAAAATCTGTCTAGATAAACCAATTCTATAAATGAATGGTTCATGACGTGAATTGTTTTTCAAAATTGGGAACATCGACATAACTTAATATTAAATATGTTGCATAACTCTTATTTGCACAGCTAATAAATCAGGAATTGGTAGAAAATTGGTAAATAGATTGAGAGTGAAAAATCGGTTCACAATTTGAAAACAATTAAAATTCGGTCTAGGATATAAGATCGCAGTCTGGACCAAAATATTGGTCGCTCTAAAAAAGTAACTTAAGACTAGTTTTGTATCAATCCTTGTTTAGGAGTGAAAACTGCTGTCTTATCCAGTTCAGTCTCGATCCGGCCCAGTTCAGGCTAGTATATCAAGCCTAGAACTGATAAAGCTGGGTTATTCACTCGACTACTGCATTTCTTTTTATTAAATCAGTTCTAGTTCTGATGCTCCGTTGGACTGCCATTCTAAAGGACCAATCACAAGGATTAATAGGACCGGTTCTAAGAATAGACTAGACTGAATAAATAAGAACTGACAAAACACTACTTAAGACCGAATCGAACAAGACATTCTGTCTTGGACCGTGTCTCAATAATAGTAATTACTCTTCTACGACTTAAATTTTAAATAGTATTCAGATCCTTATTTATTGATGGGTACACGTTTTTAGATAGCTATTTGCCATTTATCTAATTCGGTCTTTGACCGAGTTTCAACACTAAAATATACAATATGGAAATACATTATACAAATATCTACGTCCTACTCAAACCCATATTTCCTTACTGACTCCTTCATTAAAATGTATGTATAAATTTAAAGTGTCATTTCGTCAATAGAGCTCATTTTACATAGGTAGATTGAATCATGTATATATATATATATTTACACCTCAGTATACACGAGTTATAAATCCTTCCAAGGTCTGAATAAATTTGTACCTCAGCTAATCTTTACTTTTGATATACATATGTACGTATGTAAAAGTATATTTTGATATTTTTTGAAAATGATATAGGTCCCAGTATAGATAGAGTTTTAATCAAATGACGTATTACTCAAAAGCCAAATGAGTACTGCATATTAGAGTGTAATGATTGGGTATGAAATAAAAAAGATTCATCATAGATTTATAAGACTATCAAAAGTATTGAGAACAACAATATTTAATATTATGGGGTATGAAACTTTACTTTTGTTTTGTCAAAATTGGATTTTAATAGCTAGGATAATTTATAAAGATACATATAATTGAGTAGCTTTTTATTAAGTACATTACATCAATATTATTGATAAAGCAAAGTTAGTATTTATGTCTGTATGAATAAAGAAAATGAGTCACGGGGTGCACAGTATAAAGTGTTCCATCATGTATAAGATATACATTTTTTCATCCAAGAAATTACAATGTAGTTTTAATAATGTGCATGCAGGGTGCACTGTATATAGTATACAAATCCACCAACAGACTCCAAGGAAAGAGGCCAAAGTCATTAGAAAATACGTCATCATAAAGAACAATTTAAACATCTACCTAAATTATACTCACCCATTTACGCAACTTCGATCAAAAATGACTATGAATGAATGGGATATTTAAAATAAAGCGGTAATTCTGGCCCGTCAACAAATGACTTATCTTCGAATGGAGTCTGGATACACCCATTGGAGTTGCGTCAATTGCACTTAAAATAGCCAAAATTGATTGTCATAATAAAAAGAGGAGAAATTGATGGATATATTTTGATAGATCATATTGTGCCCAATATAAGTCTCATCAATGAATTCAAGGGTTAGAAGCTATAGCTCAAAATTTTTTTTGAGTATGGGGATAAATATAGGGATTAGAAAAAGAAAAAAAGGTTGATACATCGGCTGTTTCTTCTTTTTTGCTTATTATTTATTTATCTTAATAAAAATTCGTATGTTGTGTCGCTCGTACTCAAGATATTATAATATTGTCTTTGGTTCTAGCCTTTGCCATAGCTGACGTTCATTACTGGAGAGAGAAAATTTTAATCTACTGCAGTCCCACAATGTATTTCTTATTTGAGATGGGTATAACTTTTTGATTGATTTAGAAAAATATTAAATTAAAAAAAAATAATGAAACTTTGCATTATATATATATAATTATAGATACAATTTGATTGTCATTTTTGACTTTCATATAATACACACTGAGGATCAGTAGGATTTTGTTTTTATAAAAACTGTATAATAACATAATTTAGTTTTGACATCAGATATATGTACATATATACTTTTGCAAGTAGATGTTGTCTACAAATTGCAATTTTGTACATGTTTGAACTTGTACAAATATAATTTGCAAACAAAAAATGAGCTAAATATTTTTAAACGAAGAATTAACTATTTCCTAGATGTTTGATCTATGTTAATAGTTTAATTTATGACTTTTTTAGTAGACATTCCTTATTATATAATAATCGTTCAAATAAGTGGGCTACTTCAATCCCTGATTTCAACGTGCTCGACTATTTCGAGTGGAACGTTGTCAAGAAGAATTCCAGTTTTACTCCTTATCCAAATTTAGATTCTATTAAAGAAGCCGTTTGAAATAAAATTGAAAAAAAATCTTCATCATATTATCCTTAATTTTACAAGTTTTTGTATGATTAAGACACATTTTGTAGGAACTGTATTCAAGATAACTGAACAAATAGCATATCTTTTGAATAATGGAATGTGTTCCATTAATTGTCATTGCCTTTTATTTTCATTTAATTAGTTATTTCATTCCGAAATTTCCTCTAATTCGAAATTATACTCTAAAAACATGATTTAAAAAAAATGACTTAAATGGACAAACTTATTGGTATTGAAGGTTTAAATGGTCCTTTTCGTGTTCTATGCTAAAATAACAATAAGAAACGTGGATTCTAGACGACGGAGGCGAAAATGCTGTTACATAGTGTTGTACTTCTGATGAAGAAAAGTGAAGATAAATACAGGGCTTAGGTCAGGTCAGGTTATAGGAAAGTGTGCCTTGAAATTTAAAACAACATAAATGTCACTTCCAATATGAAAAAAAGGTGGTGTCTCAAAATAAAAACAATCTTGAACAATAAACAAGAAGGGAAATTATCTTTAAAATTATCGATTTGTACAAATTACAACTTGCATAAGCAAACTGTGCAACTGCCAATTTTTTATCTTAAAATCCATTATTGAATTACAACATAGTTCATTCGAAACACCATCTATACTATCATTATGTTTTGATGTATTAAAATTTCATGGTTATTATGAGAGTAAAGAGTTATAAAACTGTGAGACTTTGAACCTTATAATGGGGCACAGATGACTAGTAGATTTTAGTAACTTGTACTAAAATAGTCGAAAATTAGAGCATTATTATACGGATGATCCATGGAATATTCGATTATTGCATGATTCTCATCCCAAATACTGTAAATCCTTTTTTTTTAAATGAGTCATCTAATTTTTTGGTTGAAACTTGCATATTTTGCTTATACCAGTTACAACTTGTACACAACATATATACATCTATTTTAAGAATAGTAGATGTATATTAAATACAAACTAAACAAGGGAGAGTTAGTACGAAGATTAGCGAGTTTGTCTTGATATATATATTAATAAAATAATTCGAAATATAATCTATAATACGGGTACATCCTAGTATTATTTAATCTAAAACAAATATCTTCCTTTTTGTCAAATTCAAAAATGAACAAAGGACAAAGACATATATACGTGTTTCTATAGATGTGTATAAAAATATGTGGGTTGAGGATAGGAAGTTTGAAGTTGGAATCAAATGGAAGATTTACTTACACAATAATTATATGTTTTTTAAAAATATGTATCTAATCTTGAGCTAAATGCAGGTATGTGTGTAAATATACATATGAATATTTATCCAACGAAATTGAATAATATAGGCATATAAAAGTTTTTTCATTAGTTTTTTTTTTCATGGATAGATTAAAATTAAATTTATCGACATAGTTTGATGTTCATGTTTTGTGGTTTAAACGAAAATATATGTTTGTTGTAAACTAACCAAGGAATTTAGAGGAAAATAATACTATTTCATCAAATTCTACGTAGAAACTTTGTTCATTAATTATGGAAAGTACAACATTTATTTTGTGCTGATAAATGTTGATCAGTTTCAAGAAAAGATAGAAGAAGTGAGTGTTTAACTCTTTTTCTTTGTATCACAAGCATACACCTACATGTAAATCCGGTGTGTTTTTAGCTAGTCCATTAATTTGTAATTGGTAGTATAAAGAACGAATATTATTTTCCAAAGCAGTTGACATTATTATTTAATTCCTGAGTAATGAACATCCTTTCCAAAATAGATTCAATTATATTCAAAACCTGTTTGAACGTACGTGTGAGCTCATAAAAGACGGAACATAACCCCGCTGATTTGTTGCGGAGTTATAATTGTCGACTCAGAGTAGAATTGAGGATCGATTTTGGAGTAATTCTAGAAAATGTCCTATTTTATATCCTTTTGACCTTCCTCTCTTGTTACTGCTGATTGTAGCTGATTAATGAAACGTCATGAGTAGTATTATGTCTCTCCTCCAAAACCTTCTTCGAATTGTTTGGGTTACCATATTGACGTTCGGTTTCGTTTTTTAACATGCCCATTCTACACTGGATTTTGACCTTTGAGCAACAGAATACTTTTTATTTTTATTGTTGGCTGTCAATTTTTGCGCTTCTTTTCACTGTATGAGTGTTCTGAAAGTTGATTTGCTCAAACCTAATTATCTCTTGTTAGGCTATATTTGAACAATTCCAAACAATTATTGAATAATAACGCATTTGTTTGAAAGAACTCGTTAAATGCTATGATATGATTTTGTGTATTTTTTTTATAGTTACTTTTGGAAGAAAGAAAGGTTACAAGACGCAATTAAGGTAGCAACGTGGGCAGGGATGCTGCAACTTTTGTATAGAATAAAGTTTCTATAAGAAAAAATGATATGGTTGATACTGTTTTTGTTTTCTGAAAAGTGGTAGTCTTTTTTCGTTGTTTCTATGCATTTTCTTGTGTAATTTTTTTTTTTAGTTAACAATTTGAAAGTGTTTTATTTTATTTTCCAAAGCTGTTATCGTCATAATTTTATTCTCGTGGAGAGCACATATACGTATAAAGCAACTACAAATGATTAGTATCATGAGTAACACTGATGATTTAATTGGGAGTTATAAGTATAAATCTTTCTTGGAATTGGAGTAGAATATACATTTGTCTTAGATACAGAGTGGAATTTATGTTTATTTCCTTGGAGGCATAGCTGCTTGTAGTTGAACTAATGAAACATCATCACAGCTCCCATGTCCTCCTACAAAATTGACAGCGTTACCACGCCATTTTTTGGGTTTTTAAGATATCGACTTTGCTTAGAATTAACAACCCCAAGGCCACGTTGTACTAACTCGAATTAAATTTTAACTAAGAAGTTATGACATCACTACAATTAAAATAATTTAAGCTGGACTTGAATAAGCAAGTG
This sequence comes from Lepeophtheirus salmonis, assembly GCF_016086655.4. Taxonomy (NCBI): domain Eukaryota; kingdom Metazoa; phylum Arthropoda; class Copepoda; order Siphonostomatoida; family Caligidae; genus Lepeophtheirus; species Lepeophtheirus salmonis. The sequence continues at coordinate 17,095,023 of NC_052139.2, forward strand.
TGACGCTTACAAACCACCATTGTAACGATCTCTCCAAAAACATCTAAAATGATCTAAATATTGAATTATGCCACCTATCCGACTCATATTAGTTGCACCTCAGTCACATCTAACGGAAAACACTTTATCTAAATTCCAATCTCATACTTAAAATATAGTTGGGATCGAAGTAAAAATGACTCTATCTGTACCACTTGGCGTTGTGTGTTCCAAATAAATGATCCAGAATCTGCTAAAAGTGAGAAGTGCTTTCTAAAACTTCATTCGATGGTAAATATTTCTTCATTTTGTCAATTAAATTTAAATTTACGTCATGTTGATTCAACCCGTCCTAAGAATACCCATTATGATATTGACTTATGCGTCTCCCAAGAGTCGGGGTAGTTTTTTTCATTGAATAAATTATGTATACAACAGCATGAGTTAGGATTTTGTTGTTACCAAAAAAGAATAAAAATGATAACCTGATCTTTCAAATATCAAAAATATGTATGTTTTTAGATATGAGTGTACGCGTTTGGTCCGAAAAAAGAGAAACTGGTCTGAGATTATTATTATTTTGAGTAGTTTTGAGTCGGTCCTTATTTAGGACTGGAGACTGCAGTTTCGTCGTCTTCACTCTTGATTCGGTTCTGTTCAGTCCGGAATATGAGTTGTAAAAACTTGTAAAGTTTGGTTCACTCAACTTTTTTTTTTTTTTTTTTTTTTAATCATTTCTAACGCGAAGGACCGTCTGTCTGTCTTAAGTCTTTATACTGAACTGGACATATAAAAAAGAACTGACCCAACAATAATTTGGTACTTAAAAGAAGTTTGGTCTGGAATGGACTCAAAGAAAAATTCAGTGTAGTTCCTTCCCAAAAAAAGTTCGGTTGGGATCGTTCTTACAAAAAAAAAAAATAGTTTGTATCAGTCTCATTTAAAATTCTGTCTAAAACGATTTTATAAGTTAATTGTTGTTGAGGACGTCAGTTGTGTTTCAAAATTGTGAACGCTGACCTTCAATTACGTCATATGTACTTAAATGTGTTACATATATCATATTTGTACAATTCATGAATGAGGAATGGAAAGAAAATCGGTGCATGGTTTGAGACTGAAAAAATCGGTACACGATTTCGAAACGATTAAATTTCGGTCTGGGGTCTTAGATTGAGGTTTGATCTTGAAAGCCTTAGACCGTCTCTGAACGTTATGAGTACCAAACTAATTTGGGTTGGACTTGTCTCAAAGAAAAATTCAGCCGATCTTACAAAAAAATCTGTCAGGATAGGCTGATTCTATAGGGTATAAATGAATCGTAGAACAAGTCAATTGTGCTTCAAAATTTTGAACATCGACCTTCAATAACGTCCTACAAAGATAGATATATTGCATGAATGGTATTCGTACAGCTCATAAGTCAGGCACGGGGAGAAAATCGGTCCATAGATTGAGACCGAAGAAAATCGGTTTATTTGTTGCGAGTGAAAAATCAATCCACGATTATAGAACGCTTACATAAAAAACTGTTTCTGTCCAAACCGGTAAAAATTTCGGTCTTAGAGCAAGTGTCACCCCGAGTAGTTATGTTACAACTATGTAGATGCAATGAATATCTAATCATACTCCTAACCAATAAGCATTTGCCTATATATTGTTTACCATCAGATCTCCTTCCCTCATGATAGGACCACCTGGTTCTTTTAAGTCAATATATTCAAATCCATGTCATTAATAATAATGAATGATTATGATGACGATATGAGTGTTCGTTCCGTGGACCTCACAAAAGACTTCCATTTTAGTCTCTCTTCTATTTTTCAAGATGAAAAAAGATAAAAATGATGGTACGTGATATCCATTAAGGAATAAAACGGTCATTTATGTTTTTAAGCTATTATTCCCTTGCCAAACCTATTTCGTATGTATAATAATGATATGCAAATAATGTCTGCATGAAGGAATGGACTTAAGAGTTCTTATCTAATAATCAGGCATTAAATATTGAAGGATGCTTAATCTTATGTAGCAGTATATTACCTGCTAGAGTACATGAATAAGCTATATGTGCAAGTATGGATACCAAGAAGGGAGTTTACACTCCCTATTAATCCTTCCAGGGTTGAATATATCACAGGTGGGAACTGTTACTCACGATTCAAATTCGAGTCGAACTTCACTATGGTTGTTGTATTGGCTCTTATCAATGACGACTGCAGTCAAGTCCAACTCCGTCCAATCCGACATAGCAGACCTTAAATAGAGGTAAAATCGTACTTTTTTACGTCATTGAAACCCTATTTTCCTTTTTAATGACTACTATTTCGTTATATTTAATACTAGCTGTAGTAACCTACATTGCTCAAAGTTATAAGGAGGTGTTCAACAGGAAACATTCAAAAAAAAGAAAAATATACAACTATCAAAGACATCCTCAGTTTTACTCTCGATTTTTCATGAACACACTCGGCTGTCCCTATTCAATACTTATTCTGACGTAAGATTTTGCCCCCATGTTTTTGAGAGCCAACAAAATATTGCAGTCCAACCCCCTCTGTCAGGTTTTTAATGGACTATGACAGATTCCCCTTGTTCAGGTTGTCCATGAACTACTACCACCTATTCAGATTATTCCCACTACTTCTAGATATCCTCTCGACAGTTCTTCTCCTGTCAAAATTGCCCAAGACCCTGTGTACTGTTATCCTGCTCACCACCACAATCTCTGCACAATCTCTTTTTTTGTTCTCTCCTCAATAATGAAAAAACAGCTGGGGAAAAAAGTTGCTATGATTTGTTGATCCTAGTAGTACTTTAGCTCGTTGCTAAACTTCATCTAAAGCAGGTGTGCCAAACTCATTTCTCATCTTTGGCCACATACGAGCGTTACTTTATTATGTCATTTAAGTGAATAAAGTTATCTTAAAACGCTATTTTGTTCTATTGATATTCATAACTGAGAAGATTTGTTCACAGAAATAAGTTGTTCCAAACGTGCATATAGTTTTAGCCGCAAGAGCTGTTAATTTAGGGTACCCTGGTATTAGATACTGAAAAAATGTGTCCAGACAGATAGAGTTATATTCGTCCTCCAAATCTTCAAATAATTCTTACCAGTGTCATTGTTTATTTCTTTCTCCCCTTCCTACCTTATTATTGCTGATTGGGGATGATGCCATGTTGATTTTTTTAAACATACCCATTATACACGAGATTTGAATCACTGTATATCCAGTGCTTTAGCACCAAAGTAAGATAAAATGAAATTTTTTCTTAAAAAAATTAGAGGACGAATCTGTATTCCACAACTCATTATCTTACATTTTTATTTGAAAATTAGTCTGATAAACCTTACAGAGGCCCTGTATATTCTAACAACAGGTAGAAAAAACTTACGGCCACAATAAACGAAGAAAAACATATGGAATTCCGGGTTTAATTATTAAAGTGATTCAAATGTTATTATCACTTGATTATTAATTATTGTCATGCGTCTACTATTTTAGGAAGCCAATCCTAGAATTTATTAATGAATTGATCTTATACGTTCGAGAAGATGCTCTTTGATCAAACAGTATGTTTTGAAAACTTTATGGGTTGGAACTTATCCTCATTCCAATCATTTGAGGTTCGTATTCCGTATTAAAGACTGATAAGCTCTTCTGACTAATTTCACTCACTGTTTGAAATACAAAAGACTCTCATTCATATTTATCTATTAAACTGCTTCTTTTCCCAAAGGCTTCCTATATTTTCAATGAGTAATTCACTACAACTTCTGTTGCTCCAGCATTTGACGAATATAATTCTAATATTGAGAGAAATATTGAACCAACTGTTATTATTTCCTCATCTCTATTACGCAAATTTTGAAAGATTAATATTCATTTTTATACAATGTTCCCATGAGCAATGTTGCAGAAAACATTATCCTAGTCGACACCATAAACACACTGTACGAGATGAGGATTGATATCGCAGTGCTACTCCGCGTAGGATTAATCCAGAAGGTCATCCGGGGGCAGACTGGAGCCTCGAGGAATATGACTTACAATTTATCCACGCGTTTGAAGATTTGGTAGGACCTGAGACACTCTCCAGGAGTAGACAGGAAACTCTTTGTGTCTATAATAGTCTGAAGTCGTTATTCAAGGAAACACCGAATTCCTCAATCGCTGATAAGGTCTGGAAGGTGAAAAAGTCCCAAGCTCTAAAAAAAAGCCGGAGAAAGTCGCAGCAGCATATTCCGCGGACTGTGTTGAAAGGGCAGCTGAAAAAAGTCCGTGTGGAGAGTGCAAAAAAGATCTTAAACCACCTCAAGGGAATCTGTGGACTCATTGTGATCTTTCTGATGGGAAAATCTTTACTTTTGACACTTTCTTCAACAAGCAAAATGATCGAGAAATGACATTTGGGGATGTAGCAGAGAAGTTTCGATATGTCTCCACCACCAAACACCCTGCTTAAGTCATGATGTTAGGCCTCGTTGCATACAATGGGAAGGCCATGAGTCCCATAAGGTTCTCTTTGGGATACAGGCTGAAAGCTGATGAGTACGTTAAAATTCATGACACCAAAGTTCCTCCATGGATCAAATCTATTGTTGACAATTCTCCTTGGGTGTTTCAACAAGATTGAGTACATGGCAACACCAAAAAAAGAAAAACCAAAGGTGGCTCCAGGCCAACATGTACTTCTGGCCAATGGAATTATGGCCACCGCAGAGCCCATACCTCAAACTCCTTGACAATTACATAAAGGCGCAAGTGGAGTCAAAGGACTGCAATAGACGCCACAACAACACCCACGCATACCGTCAACAAGGCCTGGGTCTCAATGGGCGCCGAGTAATTCTAGAGACTCTGCAGAGCTCACCTTCAATTCTGAGGGTGGATACATTCACTAAAACATGTTAATAATCAATAGTTCATAAACTTGTTTCCGAATTAATACATGATCCAGCCATAGACTTTATGTTTCAAAATGGGTAAATAACAAAAGTTGTCCCTTTATGAATTACGATATATGGCACAAACTGCTCTTTGAAGAATGAGAAGGGTGGTATTCCTTACTTCTAAGCATGCAATAAGTGTTTTAAGTATTTCTGATTGCAGTTGAGAGGATGCTCCTGCATTCATAATTTACTTGATGCTCTTAATATTGGAAAGAATTAAATATACAGAGTTGAAGAAAATGGATGGAATGTACTAGAGTTGAGTTGAAAACTTGACAAAAGGCTTCAAAAGTGATCAATAATTCCCTTAATAAAAATGTCTTCCATTTGTTCTCACAATTGATCAGAGAAAGTATATTTATTTCAATGTAGTCTTAGTAGCTTCTTCATATGTATAATTCTAAGCAATTCATGTCCGTAATTCCTCAAATGAAGTTCGAATGAATATGTAAATTACGAAAAACATTTTAGGATCATCTCATCAAAAAAGAAAAAGGGATTTGACACACATTTTCCCGTCCAATAATTATTTTCATTCTGCGTTCTTTTTCATGTTCTTAATAAAAATATCGGAAAACATATTTCCTTGAGAATATTTGGAAATTGCCACCATTTCCGAGGACTTTCAAAAAATAAAATATCATTTCTCAAAAAGCAAAAACCATATCTGCTCTTTCTTATCTATAGAATGAAGTGTAGAAGTAAATTGGAATGGTTCAAATATCGGCATAGGAGGCAGAAAGACATCATTAACCAGTAAATACAATTAATAAAAATGGTAGCGAATAGTGTATGATTTATTTGTGAAGAATATTGAAAGCTATTTAATTACCACTGTAATCTATCTGAGGCTATGAATATGATGAGTTATGTTAGAAAAGTCCTAACGGGGTACTTATAGTTACATTAATCAATCAAAGGTACTAAATTATAGCTCATTTTCTTGAGTATCTCCTCCCATGCCACAAATTTAAATCTAAATCCCATAATAGACCAAAGTATGCCTATAAACTACTTGTATAAAATATTTATGATAAATAAGTAAAATGAAAATTTCTTAATAGCTTTATTTTTACGTGAGAGTACTTTTTAGTGGATGTACCACATATCAAATATCTATGTTAATAAAACAAAAGCCGTTCATCAAGCCTTAATAACACCAAGCATTGCCGGATTCATGTGTCTGTATTATAATGAAAATATAGGTATATTTGTAAAAAATATAAATGCAATGTTCTTAATACATATCTGATATGCGTTTTCTGGTTTAATAAGCTTCATTTATAGTCATAAAAAAAATCAAAGATCGACACACTTTAATATTTTTATTATATTTTGCAATCTTTCTTCCTAAAAAAAGGTGAAAAGAAGGCCCAAATTATTTAATGGTTATCCGATTCTACACAACTATGGTATTATCATTCTACTAGCGGTAGTACCTGCAAAAAATATGCATATCTAGTTTGAATTTATACATTTATTTATTGTTATTATTTAATTTTTGCAAATCCAACTTAGCCCGCGATCCACCTGATGAGAATGCCTTGTCCAGAACCTTTATTTCATTTAAGAAACCTATATTTGGAGCGGATATGGGCCTCTTTATCTAAAATCATTCTTTTAATGTTACAATCAACTTTTTACTGGTTGAAGTGCAATTCACAGCACAGCCAATGAGTTGTTAAGAATAATTTGCTAATATATGTAAATTGACAAGTATTCATCGAAGAATAAAAATTTAATCCAAACTCAATTTTATGAAAAATCATTCTAGCTTGCTTGTGTATAAATATAGTTAATATTTGATTAACTCCTTCAATTTAAGAGACCCTTGCCAAATTCTACTTTTTTCATGTATAACCAAGTGCCAGTACTTAAAATATATTTATATGTACGGGACTTGTTCTCATAAATAAATCCTAAATATAATTAAATTATATAGTTACTTTCCAACCACGAATAAAATACCCATTTAATTATTTTTGTTAATATAGTAATTAATTACCAAATTTGGATTTTACCAGCTTTCCAATCAAAATGATTTCATGACTAGTGATGAGAATCCCTTGTATTTTGGGCATGTTGAAAAAAGAAACCGAAAATCAACTTAGTATTCGAATAATGTTTTGAAGGAGGGCTTAGCTGTCATGACGTTTCCTTCGATCAGCTACAATCAGCTGTGACAAAGGAGGATGGGGTGAAGAAAATAAACAAGGACATTGGCAAGAATTACTTCGACGTCAATCTTCAATTCTACTCTGAGGAGTCCAACATGGACTTACAATTATAACTCGCACACAAATCCTCAAGTTTACTCACGAATGTTCAATAAGGCTCTGAATATATTGAATCTAACAGGAAAATAAGTTGACTACTCAGGAGTTAAATAATTATGACAACAGTTGAGGTGATAAATATGTATTCATTCGTCCCTTTGTCAACTTTAATTAAACAGGCAGGCTAATACTTATGCCGCTTTTTCATCACTACTTATATCTCTGGAACAAACACTCCGAGTTACTCTTCATGAGCATGCACACATACACTCAGTTACTTTATATGTATTATGATGTTATTTCTTCTATAATGAAAGAACAATGAGAGCAGCTTTTAAAATAAATAAAACACCCTTCAGATTGCAAACTACAGATGTCACGCATTAAGGTCATTAAGTATTCTGCAATCCTAATATTGTGTTATATTATCTTCATCTATAGTTTCTCATTTTTAGAGTACTATTTATAAATGTACTTTAATAAAACTTTTAATGTACTTTACATACGTATACAGATAGAATTACAACGGATATACCTAGTATTGAACTTCTTGACATCCAATCCTTTCTCATGCCTTTTCAATGATTTTATATTGCCAATGCCCTCAAGTAACCTTTATATTTATTTATATATTTCTACCAAAGAGTTAAAGCTACATACTTATAGGTAACTAATTCCTACTTTAATTACGTCAAGCCACCACCCTTGTGTACGTATGTTCATCTATAGAAAGGGTGAGTATGGATTATTAATAATGTAAAAACTAAGGGTATTTCTTTGTATCAATGACAAAAAAGTGTACTTCTCTTTTCTAGACGTACTTAATTGAGTAATAACTATGTATGTAGGGGGTTACTTCTTCATTTTTTTCTTTCTTTTGACCAAAAAAAGTCAGAAAAAGGAATGTCATACATAATAGAAGTATAGGAATACTTATTTCCTAGTTTTTTTTTTTGTCATTTATATTTGTTCATCTTTTACAAATCTATATGAACTTTATTATTGCTCCCATTTATCCAAATTAAAATTAAAAATACCCAAATTTTTGGAAAAAAGTTATATTTAGTGCTACCTTTGTGGCTAATGTATTTTTTCATATTTGGTGTTCCATCCCTTTTTGGTGTATCCTATGACAACAAGACGCACACATCCCGCGTTGGATGTCAAATGATATAAATTACGGATTTACCAATCCAAAGATTTTGATGTCTAATCCGATCTGTATCATTAATTCATCATATATCTCAGGCAGTGACGTTAATTATTTAATCTTCATCGATTTTACAATAATAATACATACTTTGACTAGAATGGGCACATTGTAGAACTCTAAACTCTGACTAAAGTAATTTCAATACTTTAGGGTCGATTATGTTTCATATATGGTTTGGTGACCTATGACATCTCAAAAATTTAATAGCCCTCTTACTGTTGAAATAAATAATCTTACAACAAAATTTAACCATATTGTTACACATATGTAGGTACGAGTATTATATGTACACTGATGTATAATATTTACATTAGAAGGATCACTATTTTTTAAATGAAATATCATGTGGGATGCGTCAATATAAAAACAATCTTGAACAAAAAAAACAAAATGATAGGAGAAACATTTCTGAGGGGCATTTGCAGGATTCTATTTTTTTTTGGGGGGAGCTTGGTTTTATGATTTTTTTTGGAATCATAATCCAAATAAAATAAATTAAATTAGAATCTTAAATTTTTGTGAAAAAAAAAATTAACATATTAAATAATTTGGAATATTTTTCGAAAATCCACAGCTGTTTACAAAAAGAATCCATGGCTAGTCAGAAAATTTTTCAAAAATCCATACCTGTTCAAAGAATCTTAAATCAGTATATTTTTGCAACCTCATGCATATTACAACTACTAGAATGAATCTGGAAATGGACACGGCGAGTTTTGGAAAAAGATAGCTCAGTAAAGGTAAAACTATTTTTGTAATCCTTAGAGTTGCTATACTTTAAATGGGCACTTGTCATTTTGTGGAAATAGTGATCACCTTGATATACATGTATCTCATAGTAATTTTGAATTGTGTATTTATATATTTTCTTATTTCATGCATAAACATTAAAAAAAAATGAAGAGTCTCGAGTCTATCTCATCAAAATAATGATATCTGAATGATCTGGGGAGTCAAATATCAAACATTTATACAAGGGATAATAAAAAGGGTTTGACATAATTAATATTCTGTGAACTCTAAATACCGAAATCTGAACACTTACTAATTCAATAATTAATTAAGGTTGAGTGATTAAAATTAATTTATATTTCGATATACTAAAGCATAAAAAATTATTTACAAGAAATAAAATAAAACTGAGCTCTCTAGCGTACGTGCAAGTCGAGAAAATGATTCTTGAACATAATTGACAAATTTCCATTCGCACACTCCATCAGTTAAGCATCTCCAGGACCACTGTCTATGCCGTCAACAAAACGTTGGAAAGGACGAAGGGATCTTTTAAAAAGGCAAAACTGGATCCGGGGAGTTAAAGAAAACAGTTCAGGACAATCACCTCAACCCCTTATAGGTCCATGCACGAGATCTAGAGATTTCACACCAAACTGTTCAGAGAGCTATCAAACTAGTGTAGGAACTAGGCCTTTGTGGGGAGAAAGGCCACTATTGAAGCCAGCAATAATAGAAACCTATCTCCTCCGTTACAAGACTCTTTTGAGTTCTTATGAATTATTTTTTTGACATTTTTGGCCACCTACAGCCCTCTTGACTACACCTCATAAATTAATTCATAGTTTTTTGTGCCATAACTTGTTCGTTATTGGTAGGAATGTAATTATTCTAGACAATAGCACAGTTTAGCTATTGAAAAAACTGTCCTCTTGTTATTATTATTATTTTTTAAATCGTTCTTTAATAGACCGTAGTGGTGATAACATTTCTCTCTGTATGAAGAATCCCCGCTTACTTTTGGTGTATTTAAAAAAAAAAGCATAATAAAATAAACATATAGGCATGAATATATATACTTGTAATATTTTCTCAACCTAATGTTGAAGATTCTGAAGACAGCTGATGCTAACATGCATCTTAATTCAGTAATACTTTAGGTCTTACTCCCACCTTTTCATCTTTCGTTACCAAAAATTCCATCCCAATTTATAGATATGTACTCTTACAAAAGGGAAAAGATTCAAAATTACCCGTCATTAGAGATAGGTGTATAAATGTCTAATACCTGGGTAAAAAGTGTACCCACCAATAAATAAATAAATAATAAATTGTACTTATAAATTTTGATAAAGAGCTTGTTTAAAGTATCTAACTCCACCATCAATCACGGCCTAGATCCAAGACCGGATCTAGAGGAAGTCATTGATGAGATAGTCCATTGACATGACGTTCATGTCCTTAATAGAGGCAATCAGAGAGTCCTTGATGGCATAAAAGGTTCTACTTGTTTTAAACTCAACGTAGCTTCAGACAAAATAATCCATCAGATTAAGATTTGGACTGCTGGAGGTCATATTTCCTTCCCAATAAAGTCATAGTAGTGACCACTTTGTCACTTCAGCTACCTGTTTATGACAAGGCAAGGTGCTGTGTATTATTGCACGGTCCGGATTGGGACGCAAGTTACATTTGATACCATCCGATTTGAAATCTCCATGTTGTTATGGACAAAAATACTCGTCACGGCGCAACGTTGATCCTCGTCTGTAAATTCAATGATCTTTAAATCTGTAGAAGCAGTTGTAGATGCCCCAAATATCGCTAGAGTTTGTTGATAAATCATCATTTATGCTGGGCAAAACTTACGTCATCAAACAGCTGATTCAAACTAAAATCCAATTTGAATTTAACCCCTGTATAGGATATCTCAAAGATATATTGTTTTCAAATCAAGATTAAGTTGGCTTAATATTAAGTACAAACATATCGTATAAAACGTAGGCCCAAGAAATATACAACTTGGGCATAATCCGAATTATTTTTGTGTTTCAGTTGATCTACATTCCACTTTCAATGTCTAGGATAAAGGTAGTATCATAAAAATGTGTCATTTCTTGATAGTTTCAACTTTGTAGGACATCACTATCACGGACCTTTGAAATTATATTTAATAATAGTCCCATTTCTTTGTTTAAGAAATCATTTATTACATTTCTAAACTTCTTTTGTTTAGATATGATCAATCTTCTGATCCAATAAAAATATCCAAATCCAAAGATTTATGTCCTCATTCGATAGAACCTTTCCATTATTTAAGGAACAGCAACGATTTTTATAATTCCCTACATTAATTGAAAGGCTGGATAGGTGACTGGAAAATAACTAGATAATCACTAAGATTTAAAATAAAGTTGCTTCATGTTAAGTATTTATTTATCGTAATAACATTTTGTGAAGGTTGCTAATTGTAGGAAAGATTATTATAAATACACATCTAACAAAATATTTTGGTCCGCTACACATAATTCTTTTCAGATCCATATAAATTGATTCCATTATTTGTAGTTCAAATCAGGACTAAAATATTGGTGATACAATAGGTAAACTGTCTTTTTCTGTTATAGTGTGTGATCATGGCTGTTGTGAGGAATATAGATATTTTTTTTTAGTCTATATCTAAGGCAAAATATAATTTATGTATTAGTATTAGCTATTTCCAAAAGTATTGTCATTATTATTTAAATTGCAAAAAAGTTATGGAGCCTACCCTACCCCACGGCCCACCCATGGCATAGACACTAAGGTACAAATTACTTCTTAATTCATAAACGATACCGTATATAATATATTTCAGCAGTATAAATATGTCAAAAAAAAAAGTTAGTGTAAAATTTGATTTAATGAACATTTATATGAAAAAGCAATTGTTGGGGTTGGTCGTAGTCTAGTTCAAAATTACTTTTTCTTTAAATTGCTTCAAATATGCTCTTGCATGCAAAAATTAGTTTTTATGTTAAGCTTGATTTCAACACTCATCCTTTATCCTACATGGGCCAATTTATACCTCAGTTAAAAAAAACTGGAGTAGATATTTTAAATGATGCCTCATCCGTTGGAATAATACTTTTGGTTATCCCTTGAGATCAGGGTGACTATGCTTTTGAATTATTAAAGGGTTTAAAGGATGCTGTGACCATATACTAGCATCTGTACGGCTGAAGCTTTAGTCGAGAGAGGGAAAGATGCGGTGTACAAGTTGTAATTCTGTACAAGTTACAGATTGTACAAATTGCAAAACCAAAAAATGAGAGGAATAATCTTAAATAAAGGATTTACTGTATGAGGATCATGCAATTGTGTCATTTTGACTATTTTAATACAAATTATAAAAATATAAATATTCTATGGCACAGTATAAATTTTAAGTACACTCGGTTATACTATACATAAATACATAATAACCATGTAATTTTAATAGATCAAAATTAAATGATGTTAACAATTTATAGCTAGGAATAAGGATGACAAATGTTGTAAATAATTAATCCGATTCAAGGCGAAGAAATCTCAATTTCTTCCAGTTATGGCCGAATATTTATTTTTATGTTTTGTGGTACCCTGACCTTGAACTTTGATCTTGACCTCTCAAAATTTTAAACGTCTTATGTCACCATATATAACCTTCGAACCAATTTTGATCAAAATCAGTGAGTTACTTTCGGCGTAATCCTGGTGGCTAACAAACAAACTAAAACAGAGACAAAAACATAACCTCCGTTCAACCTTGTTGAAAAACGGAACTTATCCAAAGGATATTAATTTATCCTTTTTTTCGTTAAAAGAGTAGGTATGAGTTTTATTTCTAAGCCTTTGTTAATTTTCTATAAACCCTTACACTATTAAATAGACACCAAAATATCCAAATGGATATTTTATCAACATCCAACTTAATCTTCCCATAGTAGTTACTCTAAATAATACTATGTAGAAATGGAATACTTAGAGTATTAAATTACATGCTGTCAAAAAGTAAACGAAAATTGTTCATTTAAATTGACCACACTGAAGGGATTTTTACCTCCATGTTGCCAGCATTATCTTTCATTATTATGTCAAGTTTGAGTGCGATCTGTAGACCCGTTTGCTTGCAACAGTTGGAAAAGTCGTTCTACCAAACTAGTGCTCCACGATTTATGGAACAAATGAAATGATTGAACAAAGAATTTGCTTTAAATTTTGCATTGCGAACGAAATTGCATTTGCTGAAAATGTTCGAAAAAGTTTTTGTTGAATCCCTTTTATCAAAAACCTGTGCATATGTGTGGTACGAAACGTTCAAGGAGTGCCTTATGATGAATTCTAAAAAGTCAATGTGATACTCATTGTTTTCTTTGATATCTCTGCAGTTTGGTGCATCATGAATTCGTTCCAAAGAAACAAATGGTCAATAAGGAATTTTATTTGGTTGTACTAAGGCGCTTGCGTGAGAAAATCAGTCAAAAAAGGCCCTTAATTATGGAAGAACAACTCGTGGAATTTACGCGACAATAACGTGCCCTCGAATAGAGACACGACCGTGAGCCAATTCAAAGTCAAACGTATAATAAATATCCTCGATCAACCACCAAATTCAGCTCTGGGGGACTTTTTTTTGTTTCCCAAACATAAATTCCCACTCCGGGGAACCCGTTTGAGTCTATTGAATCAAAAAAAAAAATCAATATCGTGGAAATAACTAAATGACATGCCAAAAAGTACTTATAAAAATGTTTCGAGGACTGAAAAAAAAAAAAAAGATGACATATGAGAACTACATCCAATGAAGATTATTTTGAAGATGACAAGATAAATTTTAATACTTAAATGTGAAATTTGTGTTCTGTTTATCAATTCCTAACACTTTTTTTGACAGAATGTATATATGCAGGTTTGTTCTAAATTGATGAAACATATAACTTGGCATTAAAAATTGTGAAATTCTTTATTTAGGGGGGAGAAAAGTCAAAATATAATACATTGTGCGTAACTGAAAGGCGAAATCTGAACAATATTTGAAAAATATCTTAAGAAAAATAAAAGGAAGAAACTTACAGCCAGATTTAAAAAATCATGATAAAATTAAGTCAATATGATTCCCATTAGCTACTACAACATCCTCAAACCCGGTTCTAAAGACAGAACAAGTCTTTTTAATGTAGGCCTTATTCATTTGGTCCCAGGCTGCAATGATGGACGCCTTCAGGTTATCCACATTCCTGTGGGAGGTTTGACAGGCTTCCCTCTTTACACACTTTAATTAACTTAGTTCTGGTGATGATGATGATTGAATAACTATTTCTTTTGGAAAACAGTTTTACAAATTATACAATATATTGCTTATCAGTCTTGGTTATTGTGCTTTTGTTCCTATATAAAATATATAAAGATGATACAATAATATATTATAAAAAAATTAATTCGCTCTAATCAATAAACCATTACAGCGTTTTCTGATGATTTTTTTACGTTGTATCTGAGTTCCAAGTATCTTAGCTCTTCTTATGGCTCTGGCTTTAGGTACCAGACAGTGGAAATAAAACAGGGAAGGGGTGGGGTAGATTTGAGATCTAGGTCAGCTACTGAGTTGGTCGGGGGCCAATGATATGATATCTATAATATTACTTAAGCCAGGGTTTCTCAAGCTTTACTATGCCAAATCCTACACTAATATATTTTTTAGCTGAGTCACTTTTATATTAAACATGTGTACTGTGTATGCGTAGACTGAAGGCTATCCTCAATAATCCATCCTGCACCGACCCTAGCCTTCCTTCACGGCCACCACATTGAAAGCCATTGTCTTAAGCAACCTTAGTTTTCAGGGGCACTGCTGGAACTAGGGACACTACGCACACAGCGCTTGCTGTAGCTCTGTTTATATCTAATATGATTGCTCGGGACTCGTTGCACCAAATAGGAAGCGATCACCTCTTTTCTGTATCCGATACAGAGTAAAAACCAATAAGAACAATTAATTGGACTTCTTAGAAAGCAGAGTAATACTATGGGTATGAGAAAAGTTTCAGAAGATTCCCGCTTGCCCATACTTCCAAAATTGTCCAAGAATAGGATGCCTCCAAATTTCAACATTTTTCGCTAAAATAATTTTCCCTCTTTCCTCATCTGATTGCAATCCCCTAGACTTTAAAATGTAGAGAATGGTGAAGAAGAAGACCAAATTTATTTGAAGGACCCATAAGGCCCAGCTAATAGCTGCACCTGAATTTCATTGTAGGGATATCTTGGAGGATATGGTGCATGCTAGTGATTCCAAGACGTTTTGGCTATGCTTCGGACAAATGCCAGTCATTTTAAATGAAATTTTATAATGGTTCTACTATTAAATATTTTACTTTTTTCGCCTAAATATAAAACTGAACAATGTTTTATGCTAAGTTAAGTGTTTTCTAATTTTGAACAACTTTTGTATGATAGGCATATTTCAGGGATGTAATGAAGGGTTAAAAAATGATGTATCTCAAAATTAAAATAAAGAAATATATCAAGAGATCTTCTTTTGTCAACTCACACAGGCAGGCTAATTATATACTTTCTCTTTCTGTGGATGATGTGTTATTTTTTTTTGATTACTTGAGTAAATGGAGTTTTAAAAGCTATTTAAAGATTAATAAATCCTAATTGAAATCAATTATTTGTAGACACAAAAATATATGTATGAGTAAAAATACAGGAAAACAAAGGTATACATTTCTTATTTGTTACTCTTTAAGCCCCAAGGATACCTATACCTTTGTGTG
The DNA here is from genome assembly GCF_016086655.4 of Lepeophtheirus salmonis. NCBI lineage: Eukaryota > Metazoa > Arthropoda > Copepoda > Siphonostomatoida > Caligidae > Lepeophtheirus > Lepeophtheirus salmonis. Next base: position 17,110,980 of record NC_052139.2, read on the forward strand.
TCATTAACCTTTTTGACATTTGGTTTTGAAATATTTTTCCCTTTGAGTTAAGGGGTTCATTTTCTCCTTGAAAAGGTTTAAATCCTATTTTTTTCTTTTTTTTTCTTTCTCAATTATACTTTTTGAAGAGGCAAAGCTATAAAAATTATAAAAGAAATGATTTGACATAAATACTCGTAGCTAGATGAGAGATGAAAAAAGAGAACATTATTTTTTTAATATAATAGTTATTTAACATTGATGTTTTTTGATAAAAAGGCCTATGAAAAACAAGTCGCTATTCAGTTTGCTATTTAAACTCAAAGAAATATAAAATATTTCATCATTAATTTTCATTAAAAGCCATTATAAAATTGTTTAATCAAATAATAAATAATGTATTATTAATCGTTAAACCATTATTTATGAAGACATTTGAATAATGAATAAATAAACAAAAAATCATCATCTATTTATATATTGTTATTTTAATATGGTTACGCCTTTACCTTCAATATAGGTAGATCTTAGAGACGAATATCAGTATTATATGGATATTGAGAGTGGAGTAATGGGCTATATGTAACAACTAGTGTTAGGTTTCAGGCAGAAAATGTAAGACCTATAAGATTATTAGTGGATCAAAACTAATTTGGTCCTTTTAATAAGTTCAGTATGGACCGATCTCAAAGAAAATTTCAACCTAGCTCGATCATACAAAAAAAATTATTTATATCGGTGTTATTAATAGTAAGTCTTTACCAATTCTTTAGATGATTTGTGAGGACGTCAGTTGCGTTTTAAAATTGTGAATATAGACCAACAATTACATCATATGAAGCTAAATTAGTGGCATAAATCATATTCTTTACAAATCATAAATCTCTAATCAGGATAGAGGAGAAAATCGGTCAATAGATTGAGACCGCAACAATTGGATACCACGACGTTACCTTTATTGTATGACGCAAGCTTTCATAAGAAAAGAAAGAGAAAAATTACAAAAAATCAAGTGGTAGTTAGCCAATTCTTCCAAACTATGGAGTCATTACTAGATAATTATTGGGAATTGTTCACAGCTTAAAAAGAGGAGCTCCTCGTAATTCAACCAATCAACATTCAGAATAGTGATTTGGAGAGTACATATTTGGTATCCATGTAATCCAATATTTTATAGACATATTTGAGTCAATTATAGGCCTTGGACTCAAATTACCGGGATAATATAAGATACCCCTGAATTGGAACATCAGTTAGAAACTTTATTTGATATAAGAGACTTATTTTGGGCTCAATATTTATAAATATAAATAAAATCTATCAATTTTGGCTTCTTAAAATGCAATTTTCAACGCAGCCAAATTGTTAATAAGAATAATTTCTTAATAGAAGTAGTGTTGTTATATATTCATCATAATTTATTAATAATTTTTTCTAAACTATATCTACAAATCAATATTTTAGAAATATTTTATTACGTTAAATTTTGCCTTCGATTAATACTGGTAGTTTTAAACATACTAAAAGACCGTTTCACGTCAACACCAGTAGTTGGAGCAAATTTGAAGTTAACGCAATCTTTAGAGGTCTTGTTAGAAGGAGGCATCTCATGATCCCCACCACTGATTATACCTCCAACCTTTTGAATAAATGGAGGTTCTGGATTTCACAATTTGCCCCAAACGCATTTCTCTACTTTTTTTTTTTTTTTTTTTTTTGCAAGATTCAAGGGAGACTTTTAAGCAGTCTAATTTGGGCCAAATTTATCTTTTCTCTCATTGGCTATTGTTAGAATCTGGTTCCTTCACAAATCTGATCATATATCCTGATTGCATAATATACATAGTTTGACTTCCAAAAGGAGAGCCTAATGAAGGAGGGTTTTTGAAAGTGGACTTTCTCTCGAAAGATATGACCAAACAATCATCAAAGGCTGTTGTGTAGTCAAATTAGAGTCCAAATTTTATATATTTATTACATATAAGTCTAGATAAATGAGCAGTTAGCCAGTTTTTCCTAAAAGGAGAAAAGTTAGCTATTTTTTGAACGATTCAGCGATCGCTCATAAATACAAATATTTTCATATTAAATAAATACTAATTCCTTTTAACTTTGATACTAAACTGTTTCGATATTTAAACATCCCTATTAGGTCTTTAACGAATAATAATTGACCATTTTTATCAGTAAATTATTTTAATTAATCCTTTGGGCGTGTTGCAGGCTCTACTTAAAATAGCCGAAATTAATGGTCCAAATAGAAAAAGTTAGAAATTAATAGATTTGATTTGAAAGGCCATATTGGGGCCAATATAAGTGTCCTAAATCAACCAAGGGTTTCAATAATAGATAACATGACTATGTATCTTAACACATCCCACAAATTTGAATAATAAGCCTATAACTTGCTCAAGTATGTCTATGAAATATTGGCCTGTATGTTTATATAGAGTAAAAAACTAAATTGTGATTGGTCCTTTTCATAATGTTTTTTTTTAAAAGATTGTGTTTATATTTAGTCGCCATATATATGAAGGATGAGAGTAAGTAATCTATATATTGTATAGTATGTACAAATATTACTTCATGTTTGTATTACAATTTTGTTTTGTGTTCCTCATGTTCCATACCCTTAGTAATCTTTTGAGAAAACTTAAGTAATATTTTCGAAATGGAATTATTTTTATTTTTAGTAAATGGGATTTAGTTGTTAAAGTAGATAATAATATTACTTTATCCCTTCAAATTTATAAATATTTTGCTAATAAATAAATCAAAGCAACAGATTAGAAAACACTTAATATAACTATATATGTAAATATCTATAGTCAATTTGCAGTAAAACCTCAGAACTTGACTGATTTAAAGACGAATTTCGAATTAAATTTAAATTTATTGTAAAACAAAACAATAGACCACCCATAATAAGGGGGTCTACGGCTAGGTGATGGGGCAAAGGTTGAATTGAAACTATATACACTATGAAAAGGAAATGTCAACATAAATGTAGGTTGGGATAAAAAAATGTAGAAAAAGCGAGTTTTCTTTTCCAAGCTATTTTACTTCTTCGAAAAGGACCCTAATTAACTAGTATTATTTTAGTCCTTATTTAGGACTGCGGTCCAGTCCAGTACGGTACGTTGAGAATGTAAAATCAATCACAGGTTACGTCATTTAGTGGATTTCCTAATTAATTATTACATTATGTAGTACAATAAATTATATAACTAAGTAAAATTATAATATCTTCGTTAAACTAGTTTGTTTTTCAATTTCTCCTTCGAATTTCGATTATGGATAGTTCAAAAGGGTTTCATGGGATAAGAAAATAACGTATCAAAAATGTTATTTTTCTATAATATCATCTTTAGGTAGCACATCTTATTCAAAGTTTGAAAGGGGACAAAAGTTATAAGGCTTGCAATACAGCATTAATCATTATTTTACATTTGATAATTTTGATAGACATAATTCTAACGTATAAAAAATACTGGTCAAATTGTTTTTAAGCAGCAAAAAGAGAGAATAACAAATCTAAGAAAAAAAAGCATGCACACTATACGCGGATCCTCAAATTTTCCTAACTTTTTCACATTTTTTTATCCATAAGAAGATTTTAGAAAAAAAACTTTTTGTAGGCTTAGAAAATGTCAATCAAAACTTTAAAAAATAAATAACTAAAAATGTCCTCTTAATATCTATAATGATTAAATAAAGAGTTCTTGCCTTTTATACATTGATCCAAATGTGTGACCTAAAGATGACCACGTAAGACCATCCAATTTTGCATATATTATTTTCATACTATTTGACAACTTTTCCACTCTACTCCTAATCAAAATTCGAAAAAAGTTGAAAATCAAACCGCTCTAATGTTCGTATAATATTGCTGTATATATAATGAAAAATAAAATATTTTTTGCAATGTTTTTAATACATATCTTTTTGACTTAATAAACAATCGTCATTTTTAGAAAATTGTAATAATATTAAGTTTTTATTGTTTCGCCATCAGTATAAAATGTAACTTAAATTCGCATCCTATTTTTTATATTCTCCAAATTTGGCTGAATGCTTATAAAATTTGAAAAAAGTATCCGTCACATTTTGTTTTTGAATCTGTATCCGGAAGTTGATGTACCCCAAATTTATTCAAATATTTACTTTTAAAGATCCAAACCGACCCAGAAACGAGAACATACGAATCTGTTCTATCTTTATTTTCAAGAACCAACAGCTTTAAGGACCAGTCTTGGTCTTTCTAACATTTCTTTCAAATATTATCCCCCAGTAACATTTTTTCATCTTTAACTAAAAAATTTGTAGTAAAAAGCAAACATTCCTTAATTTGTGGAGGAAATTAGAGTCCCTCCAGTCCAACCCCTGCAGACGCCACAGATTGACGATACAAAATAACTCAATGTTTTGCTATGTCTATTCTTTCTCGTAATGATCTTGAATCGAACATTGTTAGTATTTTTAGGGCTGACGATAGATTAACGAATCAAGTTAAATATAAATGAACTTAAAATCTAGACTTTTTTTCTATATTTTAGAAATGTCCAAATGTAAAATAGAAACAATTTATTCACAAATATGGAAAATATGAAAAGACTGATTTTTTCATTTCTTTATTAAGAGTTGAGATGCTGGTTTGCTTGATTGATTGAAAATAGATCAAGCTTTGATCCGTGTCTGACGAGAGTGAATCTTTTATATGAAGGAAAGTAGGACCATAGACATTTAAAATCATTATAACTAGTCTTTTAAGCCCATTCATGGATTTTATTAATGTATAGTCTTAAAAGGGTAGAAGCAGTAATACTCCAACTTGCATCTTGCACTATTCCATGATTTTTTCCGATCAATTTTTCAGGTAGATAAGGGTGCCCCTTTTGTACAATCTTACAATATACTCAAACATTTATATAAATATTCATCCATGGTTTTATACACTTCCTTCGATAGCCACAAATGTTAAAGTAGTGTCCGTTTTAACTGAAATTTTTGAAATTTGAGAGCTGTATAAGATGTATCCCCTATGTTTTCGTTTCAAATATTTTTTTTAAAGTCTGTTCATTCATGTGAAATAAAAAAATAAACAACATCATCAAGAAATGAATCCCAGAAAACATTTGATCAAGACAAAATACACAAAAATTTAACAGTTACAAATTCCTCAAGATCAGATTTGAATAAAATCTTTGAAAAATGTAATTTCATGAATTAATTCACTGAGTATTCAAAGATTTTAAAACTATATATGTTTATGCCATTTGTATATGGATCTTGAAAAAATTTAATAATATTAATTGTTGAACGAATAGAAAATCCATAATTATTTATTTATATTTGTATGCCGTTAATAATTACTACATGAGTTTTAACTTACAAAACCGACTACATAATAAAGTCAAAAAAATTAGAGACAAATTCAAAAACAATTATAAAATAATTTTTTCTTTTCTTATGCCTTATTTTTAATTTGATTTTTTTCATTAGGTTAAAAATGAAGGAGAGAATATAAAAAGTTCACATTCCATGTTGATACTCGGTCTGAGATCGATTTTTTCGCAGTTCTGTCTTAAGTTGTTAGTCTTCTTAGACTGATTTGGTATTAAGTTTTGTTTCTAGAAAAATGGATAAACTAATAGTCTCAAACTGTGGGATGAAATTTTATCGTTTTCTAATTCCTTCAGTCCAATTATACGAGTTGTAAAATACTTTAAAATTCATTTGATGTTATTGCTCCATCGATCACAGTTGATGACAAGACAAGAGTTCATCAAAATTCATCCATAAAACCATTAACGACCAACTTATAAACGTGATCAATCAAGAGCAATCTTTTCGTAAGACTGATTTTTTCCATATGACCCCACAGACCAAACTTCTTTAAATTAGTTGGTCCAATCAAAAGTCATGACAGTATCAGATATGTTCAAAAGTAATATTGGGTATTCCCTGGATAATCATGAGTAGTGTGTTGTCAGTCCTTATTTATTTGGTCTAGTCCAGTTTTAGCTCCAATCAGCCCTTTCCCTGTCTCTACTCGAACTGAATAAAAAAAAAAAAAAAAGAAACAAAGTAGAATGACGTCATCAAGGACCGAAATGTATACCTTTTAGGACTTACCTATATGCAGTACTGCACTCTACCGGACCGAGACTGAACTGGAGGTAGTCTTCAGTCCTAAATAAAGTCTGACACAACACTAATCAATATACATTTTTGATTAAAAATATTAAAAGTAGAGATCAGAGACCCATCCTTACTCTACATAATAGCAAATTGAAAATATTATGAATATGTTTAAAACTCGATATTATTTTCATAGCGAAATATTCAGACCCTAAACCGAAATTTAATCCTTCTTTAATATTTTCTTCTTTTTCTAATCTAAATCTTCAATACAATCTTCCTCCAAATAGAAAATATAGATCCAAAATCATATGGTAGTTAGCTAAATAAGTTAATCACAGCAACTGATATTTATCTCTTAAGTACTCCTAAACTACATTTGTCCTATTATTTATCCACAACTTTTAAAATGAATTACATATATTAGGTTGGGAAAAAAGTAATTTCGTATTTCCTGCCTCTTCCTTTGAAGTAAGTCTATCTTTTTCATTATTGGTCACATCAGATCATAATAAAGTGTCGTAAAGCCGTGAATGTATATTACGAACATTTTTTTGGACAGTATTGCACTGCCAGGGTTCAGTCGTGAAATATTGTGGCTCAAGTATGGAGGTTTCAGAGAAAAAAATCGCCATATTATATATTTGTACTACCTGAAAGGGAAACACGAGTTGAAAGCGACTTAGAAAATTGACGATGTATAATAAGCCGATATTCTTTATGTTCGTGTTACACAATAGTGGTTCGAACAATTTTTTCCCGCTCAATTTTTCCCTCTACTCTGAATAACTCGAATTTTTGAAGCTGGCGATCCAAGAGAAGTGGCCAGCATTAGTGAATAGGAGACAACAAGACATCATCAGGACAACGCCAGGCCGCACGCATCTTTGATGAGGAGCCAGAAGCTCTGGGAGCACGGACGGGATGTTATTATGCATCTACCCTACAGTCCGTACTAAGTGACTAACATCATTTCTTGTCTATGGACAGCGCATTTGGAGGTACAAATTTGGCCTTAATAGAGGCCTGTGAAAATTGGTTGTTCGAGTTTTTTGCTAAGAGGGACAAGGGCTTCTACGAGAAAGGTAGTCTGAAGTTTAATTCTTGCTGGCAACAAGTTATCAAACAGAACAGGGTGGACCTGGCTTAAATCAGATAAATCATTGAAATAAAGAAAAAAGTACTATTATATACCTTATAAAAACATTAAAATCCTACATAGTATTTTATTCGATACTGTACATATATTTTATTACATGCCTAGCTATAAATTTGTAGGTATTTGTATATGATGGCCAAAATGTTCTCATATAAATAATAAAATAGACAATATACATATATATATGTTATATAAACAATAAATAGGGATCAACAGTAAATTGTATTCCAGTCCTATTAGAAACGGAGCATAGTATAACTTATTAATTCTTTTATTTATCAAAAAGAATATTTTATGAAATAGCTATGACGTATCAAGTAAGACGGGGGAATCGACAGCAGACCACAAAATAAATTCCGGGTGTTTTTTGTGTTAGGGCAGTAACACCGTGTACAATATAAAAAAACTAAAGGAAAAACTCGAACCTATTACACAAAAAGACTCTGAGTAAGGTTAATAGAAATACAAGGTTATACAAGAATGCATGTATGAATAATTTTGACTTCCACCACGTTTTCAATAGTGACGTCATAGTAGATGAGTGGTGGTGTGTTTTGTCAAAATCTGTTTTTCCTACCCAGTAGTCTGTACAATACATTAAATTGAAAACTTTAGCAATAGTGGTGTCTGTCTAAGACTATAAGTGATTGCGTAAACTGCCTGTCTTACCTAGCAATCTGTGCAAAACTTCATATTGAAAATTCTAGGAAGGCCTACTCCATGATGATCTAACTTTGTATTTCTATTAAGCTTGACTGTGAGTATATCATGAGACAAAATCTCCACAAAGCAAGATTACCAGACATGAGGTTTTTAATAGTTGCAATCTAAATAAATGTTTTTTTATTTCTTAAAGCTATTATCAATAATATTTTATCCTTGAAGAGAGAAAATATAAGTATAAAGTAATCACCTCTACATGAAAGACGAAGAGTAACCCAGTGTTATATGTTAAAGTTATCTCAGAGTGGAATAGATGATCAACATTGCAGCAATTCATCCCATATTATAAATAGATGTTTATTTCCTTCATGTCATAGCTCCTTGCAGCTGATTTCATCTAACGACATGACCCCTATGCTGGTATTCTCCTAAATGTTCTTCAAATTGGCAGGCTGGCAATGTTAGGTTTCGTTTCTTTTACCATACTGGTAGGTCATATTGTTTTCAACTATGATGATAACAGCTTTAGAAAATAGGAAAAACAAGTTGTTCAAGTTGTCCACAACAAAAAAACTCGCAGATTAAAAAAAAGATTAGGATTTCCAACCTTAGATATGATGATAAAGAAAACAGTTTTAATAGCTTTTGTAAACACTATAAAATATAATACAAAAAAAAAAATCCTTCCCACTTGATAAAAGAGAAGCTGGATGAAGAAATATCACTATTATGTATACTCGTATTTTTTATGGCAAAACTCATAAATTTAGTCCCATTTTTTCAAAAATATGATCTATTACGAAATGTGAAACAAGTCTCTTTCTGTTGTAATACAAATATACATTTTCAAAATATACTACCATTGTCCATTTCCTGATGTTACGCCACTTGTACAGAATATAAGTGTTTTATTTTGTATTTTACATAAAATATTTTATTTATATTGTTTGGCAAGGACATCTAATTATGTATTAATACATCTAGTAGTAGAGCTGGATTCGAGTTAAAATCCTCGAGTTCGGTGGAGTTCAAGTAAGGCTATGACACTCATGTTTTACTTTGAGTTTCTAAAACCGGATTCGAGTTTGCTATCAGGAAATAAAATCAAAAAGATAAGTTTGGTTGCTTATTAATGCAATATACAAGGGTGGTGTGAAAAGTTTCCGACTTTAACGTAAAGATGGTAGCACTCGTATGTACATCAAAGGTAGTAAGATCTATATAAAATCTGTTGACAGTTACTCATCAGCCATTTTGGACACACAGCTGTTATGTTACAGTCATTTGAGTGTGTTAGAGGGAGTGAGTGTTCTTGTGAAAATGGACCAAATTGGGTATCGAACTGTCATTAAATATTTTTTTTTGTGAAATATTTATAATACATATATAAACATATATATAAAGGCTTTTTGTGTTAAAATTTGACACGTCTATGGGAATCCAACTACGAATAATTGAGTCAAAAATTAGTGTCTTATGAACAATTATTTTGCAAAGAATAGCGCCGAGTACTATTTGGATGGGTTACAGAGATGAAAACATCGTTGGGAGAAGTCTGAAGAGTTACAAAAGGAAGACTATGTTGGAAAATCAGAAGAAAATTTAATTTATCTCTATTAAGTCAGAGACTTTTCAGACCACCCTCATTGTATATTTTAATTATATTTCATGCATTTATGCGATACTTCATATATATCTAAGTTAGTTAATTGCAATACGTAATGATGGTACCCAATCTCTGGGAAGACCACTGATCTTACCTGATATCTTGATTGTTCGTTAATCCATGAATATTTTTTATTAAGAATAATCCATCATATTGGGTAATAGTGTTTTTCTGAAGTGTCTTGTGTTCATATAATGGCCATTAATGAATATCGTTTATAAATATATATTTTTATAGAAAATAGCATAAATTATTTTTTTTATTACGAGTATCAGGTAACCAACAGGAAACCAAATTGGAGGCATTTTTTTCTCCATTTCACAGCCCCCAAATTCATCACAGAGGCTGGTTGTTTGGACTTGGTGACTGTAATGGTACTGTTGTCAGCCTCGCCAAAACATACCACCTAACCATTTTACTTTTTTTAGACAGGGTCAACAGTGAAGGTCTTTTCATCAGAGAAAAAAATTACCCAGTTGCTGTTGTGCTTCAGATCCTTCAAGAGTTGATGAGATCGCTCAAGACGGAGTTCTTTTTGACGTTGGGACTAGAGCAGCCTCTCAATTCTTCTAAGCGACCTTCATACAGCCTTTTGGATGGCCTTGCCCACAGTATACCGATGCACCCTTCTTCTTCTCAGCGTACTCTGACGTCTTTATCGTTGGGTTGACCTAAAAAGCCTCCATGATGTCTTTAGGCTTTACTTTGGCGGGTCTTCCACTCTTGGGGTTGTCCTTAAGGTTGTCCCCATCCGCCAAACGATTTCTCGTCTGGCTGACGTTTCAGGCATTCATGATGTCTTAGGTGGTCCTCCCAGAGCAGACATCAATCAAAGGCTTATAAGCTAAGCCATTCAAAAATAATCAGAGCTTTAAGATAAAATCAACAATACCCTATTCAAAACTGTATTTTCAAAAGGTCTCATTACTTTTTTTACACCCGATAAATGTACATATTTTGTTTTTATCCCATGTCACTAAGTGTAAAAATGTTTTAGCCAACAACAAAAAAGGCTATGCGTGTGCCTTCTTCTCCACTCCGGTGTAAGTGCGGAGAAACCTCCAGAGTTCATTGGCATCTCTACCCAGATTGACTGCAGCATCAATAAGTCCATTAAGGATGATAATGGTGTTAAATAGCCATGAATAAATAAACTGATGCAGCAACAATATGGCTGACTTCTGGTCTTCCTCCACGCAGACCACTTCCAGCCCTGGACTCTACCCCCAGGACTTTGCATTGGGTGCGTCTTCGAGAAGAATGTATGTTGCATGTGTTGAGGCTCCTACTGCTTGTTAAGTGGGCATATTAAATAAAATATATAGACAATTATAGTACTTATACGTATAGAAAATTGGTTTTGAGTGGTCTTTTCTGGACTCCATAGGAATCCCGTTGTTTTGTGATTTAGTAATGCTACTGCAAGTTTTGGATCCCTATTCCCTATTTTGAAAATCAAGCTTGGCTACTATAAGTGCAATTTACAGGGGATCCAAAGGTTTATTCAAAATAATTTGTTTCTAGAACTTGACGATACTTTGTCGAAGAATACAAATGTAATCCAGACCCAGTTCCTTATCATTACAATAATTATAAATTGCTTTTGTGCTTATGGGCATTCATTAAGAGATTTTTACCAATTAATGTGCGACCAAATAATTTTTTTTTAAAGAGGGATCAAGAGAGTGGTATCCATGTAGATAATGCTTTTATACTGCATTTCTGATAATATAATAGAAGAGTTTATTTTAAATTATAATGTTATTTCAGTTTAGCACATTGAGAAGTTATGGCATTCTTGTGATAAATATCAGTTATATGCATGCATTGTCAAATTGAAAGAAATATTCAAATCCCAACTATTTGCTTATCAGATTATATAATTATCATTCTCAAGCAATGGACGGCAAACGGGAATTTATGATGATAAGGAGGCAAATACATGTGTCTAAATTATCTAAGATGCAATTCATTCATAAATTAAATTGAATTCACGTGGGCTTATTTTTTTAAATATAGCCCTTCAAAAAACAAAAAAACATTTCACTAATTTATGAGTGCAGTATGAAAATCCAACTTTCAATGTTTATGATAATCATAAGTAAACATTTACCTATCGTTCCGTGAGAACCAGGGCCGTACGTCAATATTGCGCTTTGTCTGCTTCAGCGGACCAAAAAAACAACCTTACTCAACCGTCCACCAATCATATAGGTATGTAAATATAGATGAATAAAGTCATAATTAATTATTAAAATCTATTATATATATGTAACTTATCACCAACTCATAATAGTACTGAGTCATTATAATAAAATAACATATTTGTAGCACGTCCACCCAAAAGGAAGCTAGATAATTTTTCTTAAAATTGAACATGGAATACATTTTCCAACAAATTATAGTTCATTTAAATGAAAAAATGATTCTGATTAATCCTTTGGAGGCACCACAAATTGTACTTAAAGTAGCCAAAATTAACCGGCACATTTATAGAATTAGTAAATAAACAAATTATATCTCTAAGACAATATTGACTAGGAGGACTCAATTGATTTGGAATTCAAGGAGGTGAAGATTCCAAGGAGAATAAAGTGGAAAGGAACAACTGAATCCTACTTCCGTGAAACACATTTTATGTTGCAATCAATAAGATTGTATTAGAGCTTGAGAGCAGATTTGCCACCGACGATACAAGCATCACAATGGATCTCATTGCAATCGTCAATGACAGTGAAGTGGAGACCTGTGTCATTGAGCGTATCGCCAAGCACTACAGACTTGAACTCGAGCAGCTCCAGTCAGACCATGCAATCTTCCAGCAATTCAAGGTTAATATTATAATGTTTCATTTTGCATTATATGTTTAAAATTTATGTTTCTCTAGGCAAATACTGACACAGAAGACATGGTTTCGTCACAAATTGCTACGGAGTTAATAAGCTCGGGAGTGTTCCGCCTGATGCCGGAGCTATACAAGGTGATCGTTATCCTGGCTTCAATGCCCATCAACAGCTGTGAGGCGGAGCGGTCATTCTCCTGTCTCGGAAGGCTCAAGAACCACATGAGGACCACCATGGACCAGGAGAGGCTCTCCTCTCTCACCCTCTTGAACATGGACAGGGTGATGGTGGACAAGGTGCTCCATGAAGACATGGACAGTTTGATTGACACCTTTGCGTCAAGGAAAGAGAGGAAAAACTTCTTCTTCTAATCATGATAAAGAACACATGCATTTTTTTCTTCATTTTTTTCTAACACATCACCACGTATACATGCGAGTTAAGAACATCAAGACTTGTGAACATAATTTATTTTTTTGTCGATGTAACCGTTTAATGGTATATTATAATCTCGTTCATTATCTTCATCCGTTATTATTTTAAAAATATTTAAGGAAGTTTAAATTGTTTTACTTAATTGTATAGTTCAAAAATTTTCTCTCATTCTTGCACCGTGCATTTTATACTCCATTATACTCCTTCCTTTATGAATAGGTCGGCATTGACTTTCCGTCTAGAGTTTTTCCTTTTCATTTTATTTTTCCCAATGTTTGCCAGGAGAAAATAATGGTCAGACAGTCCATTGGACGATATTCTTGCAAGATGTAATCTATGCTGTAGCATTTACCATGTTTAAATATCCCACGTTCACCACTGAAAATCAACCGTTCTCCCTTGTAAAGCGGACCATAAAATCTTCCTGACATACGGTACTGGTGAGAACCATATGGAGGCTGAGATTATTCATACTACTTTTAAAAATGATTTTTTATCTCTTATTAAATTATATATTTATAACTTAAATTTAGATTTCTCGGACCTAAAAGTTCTACAAGACTCTCCAACCTATGCGAATGGGCGAAAATACAAATAAGCATGTGCGTAAAATACAAATGATTTAATTTCCCCTACCGTATCTGTAAATAAACATACTGTATTATTAGGAATGTATATAACATGTCCCATAAATCGGGTGCAGGTTTTTTCTAGTTTTTAATCTAAAAAGGATTTTTATTTTCCAAAGCTGTTTCATTATTATCTAATTCTTAATGACAGAACATCTAAGTAATAAATAATGTGTGATCACGAAAGATATATAATAAAAATAATGGTTTGCACGGGGGATTGTAAGTGTATATAAGTCCTTGTTGGACTCGGTGTATACAACTAAGACACTAAGATTCTTCCAATTCTTAGGTTGACCAAATTAATTTTCCGTTTCTTTTGTTTCTACATACCAATAGAATATATATATATATATATAGTGATGAAAATCGTGTATATTTTGGACATGTTAAAAAATTAATAAAAACATGGTAACTTTGTTTACGAGCTACTTGATCAAATAAATAACAATACAATCAAGCGTTCGGGTCATACTAGAAAGAAAGGGAGTATTTGAATATAATTGTAAAAAACAGTTTGTATAAATGAATGAAATCTCGTAGGGTTATCACGTCGTTATCTTTATTGTATCACGCAACCTTTCCTTCTAAAAGAAAAAGAAAAAAATCTGAAATCATCTGGTAGTCAGCCAAATAAGTCAGTCGTACCAAGATATTTATATTTTATATACTCGCAGACTATCACTGTCAAATTATATCTTCAACATTTTTAAAAGAAATTACATATTATTAAAATCTACATAGTATTTTATTCTATACTGTATTATAATATTGCATAGTAATATTTGATTAAAAGTAGTTATGATAGTAATTCTATGAAGAAATAGCCAAAATTTCTTCACTCAAATAAGAAAATAGCCAATATATATTATATTATACAAACGACGAGGGATCAACCAGAAAATGTATACTTGTTCTTTTGGAAACGAAGTATAAGTATAGAATAACTTATTTATGTGTATTTAGGAAAAATAAGAAATTATGAAATAGCCATGACGTATCAAAGGAGAAGAGGGAATCGACAGCTGAAAGCAAAATAACTAGGGTATTTTTGTATTAGCAAGGTGATAGGTCAACTCAATCAAAAAAGGAAGTTTTTCATACTTTAAAAAATGAACATGATATTAAGTACTACCTGGATCATGACATCGTATTAACTTTTTCCCTCTACCTGTTGATATGATTCTTTGGGAGAGAACATCTAAGTATTAAGTAACTACGCGTGAGTGTACTTATGAAAAACATAGTGTAACAATCATTATTTGTTGCAAATTTACCTCCTTTGTTATTAAAACAAAATGATTCCGGTCGTTGACGACTAAAAACTCCGAACAATGCCGGATACTACCGTTGGTATTTTAATATAACTATAATATTTTCCTTTCAAAATGTTTTTTTTTAATGTAGAAGTTTATCTTTTAATAATTCATTTTCTCTCCCCATGATCATATAACAGGCAGCTGGGTGTAACATTGGTATGAATTAAATAATATCATAAATCTCACATCCACTTTTTCATCGCATTCTCGAAAAATCCTATCCCTTATGTACGGATGGTTTTTATGATTTAAACCCCTTCAGGGAGGGAGTTATGCTAATATACAGTATTTGAAGTAAAATCGTGGACTTTTTGATAAGGAATTAATAGGGTAAACTTTTACAAGAATAAAAAGGAATACAACATATAGGCTCTATCTCAGACTTCTTTATTGATATATCTTTCTAATTTTGAAAATGAAATCCTTACGCTGTTACCGTGGCCTCAAACCTAGTTTTAAAGGTGTCACTGCAATTTTTGATGTCATGGAGGCCTTGAGTTCATCCAAGGCTCGGTTAGGGGAAGCACAGGATCTCTTCTCGACCACTTCAGAAATGACATAGTCGAGGTGGGGACATTTTTGGGAGGAAAGGGGAATTATTGAACCATTATACTTCAACCAAGTCTACAATTTCCGGTTTCTCCTGACCCGATTGCCCTTGATTGCTGTTTTAAGTCGTTTCCAATGTAGTCGTACTAAAGAAAACTTTCCCAAATCCTTCACATACATCCTCACTGACATTGAGAGCCTTGGCATGAATTTGTGTGAACTTCTGGTGATCGCAATGTTCACGTACTCCATGATCCCGATTTTCCGGCGTCTACCGCACCCTTTATCTTTTCGCCTCTATGCTGACAATTTCTAATATTTGAAAGGTTTTTTTAAATTTAATTATTGATTAACCGGAATAGTCTCTGCTTTAAAAAAAACAACAACTTCGTATTGATATGTACTCCTCTTTTCTTTTTTGTTTAATTATGACACGCTTAGCTTTATCACACTCAAAATTAGTCCTCCACAAACCACCAAACAAACTTGGCTTTATTAGTATAGTTGAACATCCTTCCATACATATCTATTCTTTTTCACTTAAACATGGAAGATTCATAATTATGCAAACTACGTAGGATGGAAATACTTAAAAAAAAAAAAGAATAATACCATATTCTTAAGAACATGTGTATTAATAAATATTCATAAGAAAATAATTGTTTCTGCTTTTTTAGAATATATTTTTGATTTATAGATGTTAAACAGCCAAATTAAAAGTACTTGTACTTAATTTCAAGGGCTTAATAAACTATGACAACAAATCAAATGAATAAATAAAAATAAGATCTCCATATTAATGTGTTTGTTTTTTTTAGCCATAAATACAATTTTATTTTAGGACACATTCATACGTATTTTGGCGAACAATATTTGGAAAAATTATTAAATAAATGTTGATTGTTGATATTACGATATTTAGACTTATTTGAAGGCCAATAATTACTTCATCTATTAAAATAAGTCCATATTTCCCCTCAATTACTCAATATACTATCTAATACAAGCTATTTATGCCGCCACTTTGGCGCTCTCTCTTGGGCAAACACAGACTCTTAGGTAACTGATTTTTGTCTGTTTGATAGCTTATTCAGTTGAAACAAAAGTGGAATAAATTTACAAATTCTTTGTCTCAAATATTTTGAATAGGCTGAGTGAGATGTGCGTTCGCAAGGTTTTGAGGCAATTTGAGTAATCTAAAAGACTTGGCTCCCTGTCATACCTTGAAAAAAAGGCTGATATGATCCCAAGACGACGAACTTTAGGTCTTCAAGATTGCCGGATCTGAATCTGATGGATTTTTTTTTGTGATTAGAGAGAAAATGGGGATCTGTCCTATCTGTAAGTATAACATCATGGATGTAGGTTAGATATCTTCAAATTATACATTTGTATCAAACATATGTAAGATGATATCATTTTCTAAGATCTAAAATAGCTGAATATACTAGTTACTCTAATTTTGTGCTTCATTGTTGACGATTTCAAAAGCTATGATAAATTAAATAAAAATATTTGACTGATATGAATACCGTATTGAAGTTTCACAATCTTACATTTGGTACAGTTTTCAATGCTATTGAACACAATCTCTGTGAAGCTAAAAGGACATAATATCCAAAATTTTGTGGAGTTCCTAAAAACGTGTATAATAAATTTACATGGCAAATGAGGCAAGGATAGCCAAGGTTCAATATAAACATAATTGATTTATTTTGTTAAATTAGACTATAGAGAATGGGAATCATATCAATTTACATAAGTGACCCGTCAACACAAATCAAGCTATAAGGATTTTTCTCAAAATTGAATGTGGATTATATTTTGATTTTTAGTCAAATTATCTTAAATTTCTATAGAAATTATTATTACTAACTGTTTGTATGTGCCCCATATTAACCTTTAAGTAACCATAATTGCAGGGGCGTCTGCAGGAAGAGAGAGATATATATATATATTAAAGAGGGGGAAATTTTGGAATACAAATTTAAAAAAATTAAAAATCTATGGCTGTTCACAAAAAATATCAAAACTTCTCAGTTACTCAAAAAAATTTAATGTTTTTGAAGAAAACTTCAAAAATTAAATTTAAAAAAAAAAAAAAAAAATTCAATAGATTAATTTTTTCGAAAATATTTTCAAATATTCACAGCTAATCCTAAATATGATTTTTTTTTGAATTTTTTTCAAAATACATTGCTATCAACAAAAGTGTTAAATTCTTTGGGAAATCTTTTTCATAATCCATACTTGTTGTTAATAAATATAATTTTTTAGAAAAAAATAAAATTATAATTATTAAATTTTTTGGAAAAAATTTTAATAATTAAATAATAAATGTTAAATTTTTGGAAAAATAAATTCAAATATTAAATTTTTTGAAAAAATAAATTCAAAAATCCATAGCGTTTCACAAAATTTATTTTTTTTGGAAAAAAATTTGAAGAATTAATTTCAATAAAAATTTTGGATATTTTTTTGGGGGGTGGGGGAGGGCTACTGCCCCTCCAGCCCAACCTCTTGAGGACGCTTTTGAATTGATCCCACAATAAAATAATGAGAAACAAAGAGATGTTATAGTTGAAAGGTCATTTTGGGGCCATTGCATGTCTCAATAATTGAATAAAAGTATTTAAATTATGTTATATCTTAAATAATCACACAAACTGGAATACATTGCTTTAATTAACTCAAATAGGCTTATGAATTATTGCGCTGTATGTATTTATGAAGTAAATAAATCATTTAGGATTTTGTCCAAGATGGTTTTTTATGTTGAAAGAGCTCATATGTTTGATCAAAAAAGGTCCATTTTGAAGAAGTCTTACATATGTATATGATATGAGAGATGTTATTTGAGTCTAAAAATATAGAAAAAATGCTATTTAGTCCAATGATACACCATTTCTCATTTTATAATATATACCAACAAGATATTTGTTAGGAAGAAGAGTAAATATATATGTATTTATATACTAAATGGAATAAATATATTTTGCTAAAAAGACCTCCAATTGTAATGGGGTTTCTAACTTCAAAAGGGATGAAAAATCGATATGTGTCTTGTCAGCACAAAAAACAGCTACAATGATTTTTCTAAAAATGAATGTGGATTACATTTGACAAATTTTCGTCAATTCTAGCCCCAAAAAACTATTATTTACCCTTTGAATTTGGTATGCAGATTGTATTTATAGTAGCAAAATTGATCATTACAGTAAAAGAATAAGAAATATATATTTGATGGTAGAAAATGCCCCATTATCAGCCCCTAATAAATGTCTTTTAAATAATAATAAAAAGATTTTTGACTGTATCATGGCTGACAATCTTTGGTATCTTAACAACTCCCCGATTGGAATACAAAGCCTATAATTAACTCAAATATGGCTATGAAATATTGAGATGTATGGAGTCTCCTTTTTTTGATTCTTGTTCCAGACTGTTTTTTTCTTGCTCTAAAATTGTTGAACATGGACAAGTTAAAATCCTTAGATTCTTATTGATTATTACAAAAGTATCTATATCAAAAAGTTCAATTATGGGTACCACCAGTCTTCTTAACCTGTGCATAAAAAGGGACAAATTACAATATTTTTTTGTGTAGAACATCGAAACTTGACACGTATTCGTTATAACTTGTATTTGCCGATGATATCCGCTACGGCTTTGGGTACACGTACTTTTACAGATTATAAAAAAGATCCCAGGGACTTTCAGGATCTTTTCCTCTAATCAGTGTTCTTAACATTGATTGGTTAGATACAAATTAGTTGATTACTATACTGTGAACAATTATGAACTATTATTTTATAATAGTTCTATGATTTGAAGACCAACTAATTTTGGGGCTTTTTCCGTTGCTTTTCAGAGAGAGATAAAATATAGGTAACGACTGTCCAATGTTATTATAATAATAATTCAAATAATAATTGTGTTCTAACAGTAATAACAATGAATAACTCAATGTTATTACTATTAAAACACAATTATCAGTGTTTTAATAACTATTGTTACAATCATAATGTAATAACAACCTGATGCAATTATTTATATAGAAGTATCCAAGTACCAATCAAAATAAATAAAGATGCAACGTTCGATATAGAAAATATCATTTTTATATATTTATGTTGGGTTAAGCTTTAAACAACACTATAAGCATTTTATGATCCGAAAAATCCATCGACTCTTTTTTAAGATTTATAAAAGTTAGAGTAACCAAAGCTTTTTTGGATCTGGAATAATTATAATTTATTTATACCGTAGACGAATACTTTGTATCTGGATCCAAGATCCTTCTTCCTAACTCTATTAATTAATAAGTATCTTAAGATCCACAATATCCCTTTTATCTTTTTTAAGATCTGAGAAAGTTCAAATACCCGGAGCCGATCTTTTTGGATAAAACAAGTTTACCTGTACCGTACCCAGGTACTTGAGATCCAGGTCAAATACCATTCCAAATTTTAATATATATATATTTTTTCCGACACATTTATCAAGTATTTATACTGTAGATAATACATTTAATATATTCCATGAATCATTAAGTAGTTTGTACTACAGGATCCACACGCACAATGAGGCCGTGGGGAAAACCTCAGTTCTTTACAGTTTATATAGTAACGTCAATCTTTTTGGAAATAGCTAATAATAATAAATATATTTTATTTTGCTTTCACATAGATGAAAACAATCCCATTTCAGATGGTTATTACACGCCAATAATATCGCATCATAAAACAGTTAATCTATTGTATAAACAATATTTATTCTTAATTTGAACTATAAATCATGGAATAAATTTATATAAATTTAAAAAGAATTTAGTATGGGGGCTTAACCTTGTGTCGTAATCATTTTACTCAAAATAGGGATGTGGCACAAAAAAATATTTATTTCATTGTTATTTGAGGGTGTCGAATATCTTTAAATTTATGTAATAATGCCCTGTATTGTTAGACTTCTATTTATTAGAACCTTAGAATCCTACGATTAGTAATATCCACAAATGGTATTACAATAAATTAATACTTAAAATAAAGGAACTTTATCTATTTTGAACATAGTATATCATGGAGATATCTGAAAACTAGATCTTCCTAAGTGTCTTAGAAGTCAAGAAAATTTCATTTGAACATGATCATCAAATTTTAATCCGCTCACTACTTTTGGACGCTGTCAAAAACCAACAGAAGAGGAGTTGTTACCATGGGCCCAGATCAACTACCCAGACAACTAAACACACGCCCAAAAAGGCCAAGAAGTGGGTTGAGGACAACTTGCATTCTATCCAAATAAGTAAGTAAGCAGAAATAAGTAATAATGACAAACGGTGAGGAAAAGGATTCATTCTTCAGATTATCAATTCCAAAAAGCGGAACAGCTAACAAATCCACACGATTTACATCACTTCATACGAATTGATATAAGCATAAAGTAACTACGTGTGAGTATACTCGCGAGAGACGGAGAGTAACGCTGAGAATTTCTTGTGGAGTTATCTGCTATATTACTAAGCAAAATATTTCTATTAGCTGACGCCAAATTTCTCATATTCTCTGCTACTAGGCTAGTAATTACTAAGTCAATCATCACAAGCTTCATTCTTTTGTACACACCATAGAAGACATATATAAATAATACATGCAATATGCAAATTTTAAGATCTGCATTCCCTCAAACAAAGAACACTTGTTAATGATATTCAACTGATGCATTCTTACATGCATTTGTACAAATAAAACAATATATTTTTGGTGCTGAAATGAATTAATGTTAATGTGTTTTTTGCGCATTTGAAGCTCTTTAGCAAAAAGACAATGAACGTACAGAAAGTGCTTAATTAGCTGCTTTATTCATGTACTAAATACATTTCTAAATATGTAATTAATTATTAGCGTTGCGACTCGGTCCAGCCACAATTTTTTTCTTCTGGTCGGGCTTAAATGGTTTAATCTAGAGCCTGTGTAATTGCTTGATTTCTGTTGTTTTTTTACAACTTGTATTCGTAATTTGTATAAGTCACAATTTTTTATTCTTAAAATGCAAAATTTAATAAGAGCATTGTGGATTCTAATTACCAGTTTTTAATTGATGTTCTATTTTATTTTTATCTATTAAAATTACATGGTGATTATGTATTTATAAGTAATATAACTGGGCATTTGAACATTATAATGGATCACATAATACTTATATATTAGTAAGATTGACATTATTTTTTTTGATCATCCATGGAATATTCAATTATTGTATAATCCCCATCCCAGTTACTGTAAATCCTTCTTTTAAAATTAGTCATCTCATTTTTTGATTACATCTTGTACAATTTCCTTATACAGTATACAATAATTATATTACACAAAGATTTTTCTATGATTATAAATATTTTGATTTGTAATTATGTGAAAATAATAAGGAGACTCTAGAACTACTATAGAAAGATGATTTTATAAAAAGAAGTTAAACATCTTGAGTAGAACTCAGCAAAAACTAAAAAGAACAACATATTTGTGCATTCACACTACATATATGGTACGTCAAAATAAAAAAAAATTGTGAATACAAATTAAGAAAATGAGAAAATCCAAATTTCTTTGTTTACTTCATATACCGGGTGGCCCATTGAAATCTGAAGACATACTAATTCATTAAATAATAAAGGTTGAGTGATTGAAATTAACAAAAATGACATCCTTACTTATATCTCATTCAATGGGATTGCTCTGATTCTGAAAAAGTTATCGGTTACCCCTTGTCACTAAATTGCAGCTATGCAATCACTAAAGGACTCTAGACAAAGAATGGACAATCAACACAAGGTAGGTAGAACTTAGTAGTTCTCAATTCTAATTGGCTTAAAAGTAGAAGCAGTTACATGTTCCTCCAGGCACGCAGCCAGTTTTAGTAGGTTGTCTCCTCCCTAGTGAAAAGAAAAGAATAAGGGAGACTTCGTCGCAACCAGAGCCCTTTAAGTAGAGTTACGTCACCGGGCTATCCGTTTCGACGATAGCTGACTTCCTCATTTGTTTAAGTCACGGCCCAAAACATTCAAAATTTAATACTATATTTTAGGTAAAGAACTCTACAAAAGCGATATATTTTGTTAAAATACACCAAGTATGCCCTCTTGCCGTGCACTGGAGATTACAAGAATCGTTCTTGAGCTGAGGGGATGTCACTTTTTTCATTTCCAAGGGTCTAATTCCTGGGAAGGCAATGGGTCCTAAAAATGAAATGAAATATTGAGAAACCATAATATAATTCTTGATTATGCTCTAAGTATTTTGAAGAAATAAGGAATTCCAACTCTCCAGCCATTCCATCATTGTTTAAACATCTAAAACCTAAAGTTCCAAGGCTCACTAAAAACTCTAACAAACCCATTTTCATTCGGGAGAACAATGATTATACTAAGAAAATTTAATAATTAAGGAAATCTCAAGCAACTTTTTTATTTCGAATTTCAGGTGAAAAAAGATTTCCACAATTTCAGGATCATACATTCTTTACTCCTTATTTGGAACCTCCTACTTCCATTAATAGAGAAATAGACTTGGTGGACATGAATATAATTTCATCAACAATAGAAGAGGAAACTTCTTTCCTCATGATATATATATATTTTTATTAATTACTTTATCCTTAGAAAATAATAATTGTATGTATTACAGATATTTCTCCTGAGGTAAAATATCTCAAGGAAATAAATACCAACATACAAATCCAACTTGGAGTCTATGAAGCAGAAATAAAGGAATTCAAGAAGAAGTCGAAGGAAAAAGATGTCAAAGTTTGGGACGCAGAATCAAAGTTTAAGTCTTTAAAAATAAGCCTCTCTTCGATATTTAATTCAAACCATATAAACTTTTTAAGTTGTATGTCTCCACATTCTAAAATCCACCTTTGCTCTAATAAAACCATTAATAATTCACTTCAGGTAGGTTCGTGGAGGAACTATATGTTGTCCAATTAATCTATTGCGCCAAGAACTGTTTGGATCAATTTGCAAAAATAGAGGCTTTATTCAAATCTTATGTAAATCAATAAAAAAATGAAAAAAAAAAAATTTCAATTCAATAACTGAAGTATCGGCTCTATTAACTAAGCCGTCTATAAATGTCACCAAATGCCATAAAATTTTATTTTTTACTGTGTCTAAGTATGTTTGTATAAGAATGCACATACATTTACGAATGCAAACTGCGATTATCAAAGAAAATGGAATAGCTTCGTGTACTTTCGGAAGACAAAGAATGTGTATGCAAAATTAAGTAAGTTAAAGAAATTATTATTAAAGTAATTAATCCATCTTTTTTTATAAAAAATAAGCTGAATAAGATTATTTTTTAGAATAAATAAGCTGAATAAGATTATTTTTTTAGAACTTATTTATTGTATTAATTTCTTTTTAGGCCATTTGATATATTCCGCAAGGGAGCGCTGAAATCTCGTGACGTAACTCTTCTTATAGGGCTCTGGTTACAACAATAACACGATATTATAGGTCGGTGTTAGGAGCATCGAATTCCTTGTTTTCAGATTGAATAGTTTATTTTTCCCTTAAGTGCTCTTTCCCTAGAGTACTTTAGTACTCACTAAAGCTTTAAAACAAAGTAGCGAACCCCCGCTCCTTGCCAGAGGAGTACATGGAGTAAATGGCATGGTCGTAGTAACATCATTTTTCCTTTTTATGATGCCGAAAATAACGTCACTTTATCATTTTCCCTGTTAAAAAAGTGAGTTAATGGAGGCTGTGATGTTAGTTATGGAGAAATATTCGTTTCGCAACTAAGTGTTCACTTTGTATTCTGGATTACTTTGCCATTGCAGCAACCAATAAAGAGTCCTTGCTGAGCCGACATACTGTATTGCTATCCCTTTTGGAATGACTCAAGATCCCCCAAAAGTAATTCACCTCATTTTCTGTTAGATCCAAACTACAAAAGACAACTGTCAAAATTTCATAGTAATCATTTCTTTAGATTGTGAGAATCTTGCTAAGTTTGACGCTACTTTGGTTATTTCCAAAACAATGGATCAAAAACAATTGCTTGTTTTAATTGTATAATGCTTCATGATGGGCAAAAAAATTGTTCAAGCTAAGTAGTGCCTTGAAAAATGTAATGGTGACTCTGCTCAATAAAGAGAATAAAAAATAAAATAAAGCCTATTTTGAACGGGGAAAAAAATTGTGTCTTTTCAGTCCATGTGTTGGTATTGATAATCTATGGGGGATAAGCCCCCCAATGGCTATGAAAGCTAGCACCGTCTCCGAAGGAGAAGTATTGTCCCATAAATACTCAAAATTATCTTTTAATTGTAGTCTAGACTTGAAGAACCTATCAACCTCTTACAATTTTTCAGACTTGTATATTGAATTCAAAACAAGCATACTGCATATAATTTTTATTTTGGATGACCCTGTATAAAACATATTTGAAGGAAAAACGAAAAATCTGATTCATTAAGAATATCTATTTGAAATATAATGTGCCTAGAACTAAATTTTCACATTATTATAATAGATACCTTATTCCGTGTTAATTGAAATCTCAAATACAAAAGAAGTCGATGCATGAATGGGTTGCAGTAATTCCCCACCTTTTTTATAATTGCAGAGTCCTACAGTATTTTTATGTTATACATTATTCTGATGCCTTTCATGTTTTTTTTATTATCTTCGCCAACAATGTTAAACAGAAGTTATCTAATTACATTTGTTTGTTTATCAATTAAAGATCAATTTTGATGGGACATTGCAGGTAAATTATATACGTATATTTTAACAGAAAGAGGCTGTTAAATGTTGATAGGCAAATCGTCACACAAAAGCTAAAAAAGGCATAATCGATCATAACTTTTGAACAAATTGAGATATATTACTCAAATGAACGAGGAAAATGATTTAGATAGAGGTTTGCTCTCTACCAAGGGTCTATTCTAGATAGTTATGTAATCCCCGCAGAGTGAAAAAACTTTGGAGAGACAAGATTGGGAATCACTGATGTATTGTTTAAAAATTGGATTATTCAGTAGAATAAAGGTATACAATTTGTAATTAGTAATGCAATACTTTTAATAACCATTTAGCTATTTTTAAAACCTTGATGATTATGTATATATTTTGAATATATGTATCGTAATGCAATCAAACTTAGAAGACTATTTCTCATGGGCGTAACTGTAATCTTTGTTAATCAGTTTTGCATCATACCAATGATTTTATAACAGTTTAAATAAATAGTGCAAAAATGTGTCCGCAGGGTTATATATAGATATATCTTTTTGGGGGTGGGGAGTTGGGATGGATGTTCTTGGTTTTTGGAATTTTTTTGGGAAATAAATCCAAAAAAAATTTCTTTTAAATTTCTTTTAAAAAAAATATATGAAAAATTGATCTTTTTTTTAAAAATATTTCAAAAATGTCAAAAAAAATTATATTTTAATAAAAATTAATTTGAAAACAATATTACTGATGGACAATGATACCTAAGCAAGATCCTAGGTAGATCGAGAATCGGAGGCCCCTGACTATGCTGAAGGTTCAAAAGGTTTTGACATCAATCATACATAATTCCCAAAAAGGTTTTTTAAAGGGTTGATGTATGGAGGTTATTCCACAAAGAATTCAATATTCAATACAAACTGCAGAGAAAGGGGGCTTAGATTTAGCAGTTATGGCCATAAATATTTCAAAAAAGCCATTCATTCAATATCACATCAATGGATAAGAGTATGTCTCAGGAATAATGGTTTTTTGTGATATTTTTTCGGAGATGGTAGACATTTGTCTAAATGACCTCAACAAATTTTAAGAAAAGAGTAATAATAGATTCTTAGTCAGTAAAGGTTGTGCCCAAAGGCGACCCAATTTCACCTTGTCTTTTCATAATTGCATTGACCACTCTAATAATGGAAATTGAAAATTGTTCTGTCATCAAAGGGATTAAAGTAGAAAACTTAAAAAAGAAAGTAGAATCGTCACCAGATGACCTGACTACTTTATACTCAGGAGACCAAAACAATTTATTAAATCACTTAACTCTACCAACAATATCCTTGAAAAGTTCAAATACATCTCTCTATTAAAAGTCAACTTTCAGAAGTAAACACTTATGACAAACTGCTCGAATAGACGATACTTTCACAAAATTAGAAATGCTAGAAGTAATTAAACTACTCGGATCGTTTGTTGTACTAGAAGGAAGGGATGAACATGAAAATCGGAAAAAGATTGAAAACGATTTAAACACTCACTACCTTTACCATTAGAAATGTTCCCACCAGAACTTTTATCTGGAATACACTAATACTACCTAAAGTAATTCATCTGTTGAGGGTTACAGGGTTTTCTGAACGATAAGTAAAGAAAACATATACAATATGGCAACATTTTATATTTCCTAATAGACCAAATAAACTAATTTCGTGTAGTAGAATATATTGTATGAAGAAATTCGGGGGGCTTGGAATGATATCTTTCAGAGATTTTTGGAAGAATCTTTTATTTTATTTATATACTCGAGGAGAAGACTGAGCAAGACTTAGTGATAATGAAAGGCAAAGGTCCATTTAAGTTGCTCCAAATCATAAAAGACATGGGTATGTTTTGGTCAGAAAGCAATGGAATTAATTCTGAAATTTCAATAAAAGTTATATCAACTATGAAATGGCAAGATCCTGTGGATGGGAATTCATCAATTAGAAGAAGACTAGACCTTATGGGAGAAGTTTTTAATGAAAACAGTTTTTTTACGTTTAATGAAGAATCGAAAAAGAGGGAAATTTTGACACAAGTATATTTTAATAAGAGGAAATTTGGTCCAAGAGATAGTTTTTTTTTAATTGCGTTAAAGGAATAAAAAACAAAAACATTCGAGAATTACTGATGGCAGAAAACGATAAGAAACACTTCTTACGGTTGATTGAGAGAAAGATCGAACGACGACAATTAGAACCAACCCAATAGATGTGTTGAGGGCCCTCCGGAATGTAGGGCTTGATTTTTCCTTATATTGGTTAATATTTCTAATAATTAGTTATTTACAGAAAATTGCATTTTTTGGATTTTTTTTTTAAATTACATTATTTTTAATGTAAAAAAATTCAAAGATTAACTTTTCTATAAAAAAAAACCTTAATTTGTGTGGGGCTACAACCCCACCTGCCCAACCCCTGGGACAGACCTGGAGTGTAACAACGTAAACAACTTTTAAAAGGTGTGAGATTTAAACTGTTGCTAAACTTTATATGAAGTCACATTCAATTATTTATTTAAAGTAATTACAATTTTTTTTTCCTTTTTATGATATGAGTTGACCTACACGCCAGCACCATTTCAATCATTTTTGCATGAAATTAAAGATAAAATACAATTTTTTTTCTGAATTTTTAATTTTATTTTTTAACATAGTTTTCTTTTTCAACTCTACATACTTCTCCCAGCAATGTTCCCATATCTGTAATCCGTCCTAATAGTACTCCGGGTTTTTTTCCTGCTAAATAATGGTTCACGAAAGACTTTTTGTTTTTTACTCAATTACTCCGAGTTTAACAGAACAATCCTTTTTGTGTGTTATTGTTTGACTCTTTTAAAAGGTATCCCTTTCCAAAACAAACATTTATCAGGCTTGCACCCGTTCACACTTTTTTCGTTTAATCGTTCATTTTGTAAAAAAATTCCCGTTCGCCGGTAATTCGTCTATTTTTGAATTTTTATTTATTCATGTGATATTTATCTTGTATAAAAAGTCCAACCTAAAAAAATACTCATTAATTATAAAGCCCATTTTGTTTCGTAATATATAAAAATGAGCCTCAAGGGCGTAGCTTACTAAAAGAAAAACAAGCAATCCTGGGGATTCTTAAAAATAGCTGAACCGACATATTTTTTCTGAGTTACGGGATTTATTAGAAAGGTTGACCCGTGGTATAGACAATATAAGCAAATGTTAAGTGTGCCGTTCATTCAGGGTTGCCATAATGGGTACAAAGGGAAAAAAGGTGACTCCGAACCTAACCCAAAATTTCGGGCAGGGCTCAATTTTTCCTACATTATAGTTGGCCCAGTTGCTCCCATAAAACTAGGGTCTGGTCAGTTTTTAACTGTCAGGCACAGTCGGAAATTTAAATAGAAGAAGGAAGAGTAGGGAGAAGCGTCAAACGTCATCCATTCGCTTTTTTTTTTGCTTTTGCCACTTGTTTTGCCTGAGGCCCAAAAATGAGTAACTAAATCTGACAAACTCGAAGATGAAGCTATAAAATTGACTAGAATTATATAGGTACTCAAAGACTTGCAACTGCGAATTATAGTTTAAGACAAATTATTTGAATTTTATAATGGAATAATAAATTCTCTACGGCTAACTAAGCCCATCCATCAGGCTGTGTATGCTACCGGGGTTTTAAAACATATTTCTCTATCAAAGTTTATTAATATATATTACGGTTTGATTCCATTGTGTTTTGGAGCTTCAGTCTATTAATTACCTTCAATTGGAGTACAAGATGAAAATCTATATGTAATTGTAAATTATATATATTACCTTCGTAAAAATAGAGCAAATAAAATAGGTATGTTACAAAATGCCGATTTAGAGGGAGAAAAAAACATGCAGGAGGAATCCACAGAAATATAGAAGTGTTTTGGGGATTCTCATAAAAATGCTGAATTTTCATTACTTAAATGGGGGAAATAAAATTCAAGTCATTTATATTTAATGTAGATAAATTCTTAATATTTGACACAGTTTAAATTTTTTGTCAATCCATTTCTTTGTTACATTGCACCATTTGCAGGAAAATTATTTATCTCAAGATTTTTCAAAAAGAAAAGTCTAATGCCTTCAAAATTACAAATGGGGTGTAATGGACCGAACAAAGGTTAAAATGGACTAAAAGTATATTAATTTATCTAGTTTTTTTTAGAGTTTCCATTTAGTCTGTTCATTCCCCCCCCTTCATTCGTTCAAAAAATGAACGAAAAGAGTGAATGCCGTTCGTTTTTCTGTTCAATGTCCAAGTAATGCATTTAATGACAGCTCCACATTGTCCATTTTCATAAGAAAAGACTCGCATCAACACACTCAAACGACTATTACATCACAACTACGCGTCCAAAATGGCTGAAACCTTGGCGAGTAACTGTCAACAAATGCTAAGTAGAAGTGACTAGCTTTTATTTACAAGTGCTGCCATCTTCACGTTGAGTTATACAACTTTCCAGCCAACCTCATATACAAACAGACTTTGCAATATTAATATAAATGAGAAAATCGGAGATATTGATATATTCCAGGTTAATTTTTCAATATGGGTCTAAACATGAAGAAGGAAGGACGGCCATGAAGGAGCCAAATGAAGGGAATAGACAAGTTCAAGTGAAACATGATCTTCTAAGGACCACCCTAATATAAATATACACTTAACTTTGAATGTACATATATACATACATAAATATACAATTCGTCCATTCTAGATAAATCAAGGGTAATCTAATATTCCGTTCATTAATAAAGATTGGATTAAAGTTGATTACTTTCGCTACTTGATGCATTTCTCTATACAAATCATTATACGAACCATGAAAGAGATTCATTACTTTGATTCAATAGAATAAACATTGATGACTATTGAGCATTACATACTAGGGAGGTATACAAAATACATACAGGTTTAATCAAGTCAAAGATGGAATATTTTGACTTTTAACTTGATTACTTACTATCCCTAGCTACACAGCACATGTATTCAAAAACATTAAAAAATACCCGTTTAATATTATTTTACACTTTAAAATAAGTATATCTTTATTAAGTTAGGAAAGTTTGTCTGTTTGTCCTTAGAGGAATAAACATAAAATCTTATAGCTATGTGACGACTAGATCTAAGAAATAAAAATGTAGTAACGAGCGTGTATAGCTAAAGCTCAGCGCGTCATATTAAAAAAAGGTCAGTTCTACGTTGGACGCTAGAAGTTTAGTGTAAAAAAGGTATTAATTCAAGGACTGTGGAAAACTATATAAAAACACACCTCATGCATTTGTGGAGTGCCCTGCCATCTATATCCTTAAATATTTTGTATCCATAAAACTAAAAGGGTTGACGATTGGGGAACAAAATATGTTAAAGGTCTTGTTCTTTTTGGGATTTCAAAGAAAAAGAACAAGACCTTTAACATATTTTTTCCTGCAATCGTCAACCCTTTTCCAGGGTCCTTTTTACCTCAGAAGTTCCATTTGAGGTAAAAAGGGCCCTGGACCTTGGAATTCTTAATTTTAAAGTCCTCATCGCTTGTCGACTAATTAAATATCAGCCTTTTTGGGAAGGTGAGCTGAGAGGTATCATCTAGGCAGCTTCAACCCGCTTTGTCTCTCTCAAAATTAAAATTCCTAAATCAGGATGTGAGTCATGTAATTTTGCAGGAGAAGGAATCCAGTACTTTCCATCGACTTCACGTACTCATAGAAGTATTTTAAGAAGGATGTTAAGAAATTTTAACAAATATTTATCGTAATTGTTAATTTCCATTTTTACTTTTTTTTTTAAAGCTTGATTTTTAGAATATTAGTTGAAATTCTACCCTAGAGCATTAAGTATAAACTATAATGTTTATTTATCTACTTGTCACACAATTGCTCCGATTTATTTATATATGTATGTTCTATATAATATATAAACCAAATTAAGAATGTTGAAAAAAACATATATATTAATCTGTGTACGAACAGTTCAGTGCGCTTTTTTCACCAACGGAAAGCTTACATCTTTTCTTTTCTTTTTAACCCCAAGACAAGATTATCAGGAGGAAAGTTCAGCACGAGAAAAGCTCATCCCAAAGTAAGTTCATCCCAACAATAAATATATTTAGATATTATACTAATGAAAATAATCAACTATGATATAGTATTTTAATCTAATTTTAAATACAAAGATTTTAATATTCAATAATGCTACTCATTATCCTAGTAAAGGATTTCTTAATTTAAATAAGAACTTATGCAAAGGAAATACTTTATTTTACCCTTAACCACCGATTACAAATTAATTTGCTACATAGCTTTGAGGCATTTAAATTTCCCTAAATTGAGGATTACTCATTTAATTATTACTCATTTTTGGCGATTGTCTCAAATGATATAAACTTTTATTTTTTAAATCCATTTTGAACTTGTAAAGGCAAATTTTACAAGGCTCTCATTGTACCTTCTCTAATAATTATATCATATTTACTGCTGAGTAGTTTGTAATGAAAAAAGTGGTATTTAAAATTTGAAAAGGAAAAAAAGTTGTTTCTTCTTCATTTTTGTTCACTATTGAAATGTTTCTTGTGGTGTTAATTTCATTATTACCTGTTTTTAGTGGAAATTGATTTAAAAATGCGTAATAAAAATATATGATTTTGAATATAATTACATTATTTTTCCTCTGTAGTAATGCTATTTTAAAAGTAAAAGGTTCTCCTCAGTCTATCAGTAATTCATTTTCTCCCCCAAAAATAGATAACATTTAGTTGCTATAAACAAGGGTATTAATTCAAGTGTACCAGACGTCTCACTCTCGCCTTCTCTTCACACTTTTTTTTCAATACAAACTACTCAACTCTACTTCTAATAGGCATAACAATTGTTTTTTCCTTTGAATGATCTTTCTTTGCAAAGAAATTGCTTTGTGATGAACTTTTGAAAAAGTTGTCGAAGAATGAGTTTGTCCAAAGATGAACTTGTTTTTTGATGGAATGAGGGGGGTTAACTTTAAAGGGTGGAAGAGTACAGTGAACTTTCTTGTAACCATATAAGTGATGGGATAATTAAAAAAAAAAAAATCCCAATTCTACATCCGATTTTAATATTATTTATAACACTATTAACGCTCTTAAGACAATTTTACATCTTTTCATACTTTTAACTACCTAAGGCAAACACTGGTTTGAGCGTCATAAATGCATACTGACCTACAAGTGATAAGACTTATCAACTAAAGACCCATTCAAAAATACACTTTTTGTATTTTTGAATGTTTCCTCAGTTTTTCCCATGCTTTAAGACGTGAGAAGCTCCAAAATCGTCTTTGAGGGATATAAATATGTCTTAAGCCCTACCTCATCAACCTTTTTCAAAACGCCATTTTTTCCTCTCTACTATTTTAGGATCCCCCTATATAAACTAAGACCCCCGTCTACTGCAGTACCTTTTAATAATTGAGTATGTCATTTTTGATGATTTTAAGTAGTTTTTGGACAATAAGTATAGATGAAACACACAATGGAGTGCTAAAAAAAAAGACATCAATCCAAATTTGATAACAAAGCAAAGTTTCTCGCCTTGGATGACTTATTTTTTAGTGTGCCTTTGATATTTGAAAAATGCATCACTACTTGATCTAAAAAAATATCAATATAGCAAGGAGTGTGTATACTAGGTAAAACTCAGTGCGTCATTTAATTAAAAAAAAATGTTGGTTATACGTTGAATGCTGAAGAGTTTAAAGGGTTTATACATTTTAATATGAATATTGTTGTAAAACATGTATCAGTGTTTGCAAAATATTTTTTAGAATTGTATATTACATTTAATTTTTTTGTTTTTCTCATTATCATTATAAATAGAAATAGGGTATTAGTTGTAGGTAAAAAAATGATAATAACAAATTAATTTTTGTGGATTCTAAAAATATTTGGGCCCCGTACTTATAGTATTGCCTCCCAATCCACCCCTTAACTCCTACGTAAATAAATATGTACAATAGAAATTAAATTCTAAAGAAGAAAGAAACTTATTCCCTTCGGCCCCCTTACGATAATCCACAGTACTCGAAAATAATTAGAATTTATTATATAATCCAAAATACTGAGAAGGCCACTATTTTATGAATAGTGATGAAAATTGAGTACATTTTTAGCTCGCCCGTTTTTTTTTGTTTTTTTGAGTTGACAAACTGTAGAGTGAATTTTCTTTTTCTAAGCTGTTGTCATTATTAATTAGTTTATGACGAGTGAACTATCTTTTCTACAACAGGTGACTGATTTATATGAAACAAGATGGAACTGCTGATTTACTTCCCCCTTCCTTCGTCAGGGCTACTATTTGAGGATCTAATGAAACTGCATGACAGCTCAGCTGCTCTCGTCCCGAACATTTTTCAAATTGTTAGGATGACGATGTTAATTATGACGAACAATTATCATCCTTGGCTTTATCATTCATATGTGAGCGACAATTTTGTCCTCGAGGATTCAATATGTTTTAAAAAGTAATGACACGTACAAATAGCAGATTCAAAATCAATTTAGTAGAGGTTAAATACTAATATTCTACCAGTATAGTTAAAAAAACTAGAGTTATTTATGAGGAATCCTTCCTTTGTCCTAATAAAAACTATTTCATGCAAGTCTTATCTGTAATTTTTATGTTATAATAATCTTTTTTACCAACATAATCAAGTTCTGCAAATATTTAGTGTGTTTAAATATTGTGTCATTTTCTTTGATCGAAATGTCTGATAAAGAACTAGGTAATAAAAAAGGTTGGGGAAGAGGTAATTTCGTATTTTTTCCTTTATTTAAATGCTTTATAGGAATTGTTACAATCAGTTCAATTAAGTAAAGTGACCTTGCTCTTTTGATAACTTGTTGCCAACGATAATTCAACTTCATAATGGCCTCCTTTTAGAAGCCCTTGTCCATATTGACAAAAAAATTGGACAAAAAATTTTCACAGGCCTCTATTGAGGCCAAATTTTGTACTCCCAATCCCATAAACTATTAACATAAACAGATGGGAGTCATTTGGTACCAGGTCTGGACTATAAGGTGGATGCATAAGAACTTCCCATTCGACTAAGATGACCTTCTGGCGCATAATTAAATATGTGTACTGCCTGGTGTTGTCTTGTGATGTCTTGTTGTCTCCTATTCATGATTACAGCCAGCTTCTGTTCGATCACCAGTTTCAAACAATCGAGTTGTTCACAGTAGTAGAGGGCAGAATTGAGCTGAAAAAATTGGTCGAACCGCTGTTGTGCAACACGAACCACAAGAGTATTGGGTCTGTATACATCGCAAATTTTCTTGTTCCCTTTTTCACTTTCAGGAAGTAAAAATGCAGAATGTGGCGAATTTCTTCCTTTGTGACTTCCATACTCCACGCTCGATAATTCACGACTGAACTGACTATGCACAAATGTGCGTAGTATACAGCCATACCTATACAACACCTTATAGTATATTATTCTGATGTGACCAATAATGAACAAAATATAGATAGCTAAAGAATTTCGAAATTAAAAAAATTATACATTTTATAACTTTTTAAAAAAATTCCTTTTTTTTTTAATTTGTTATTCGTTCAAATTTATAATCCGAAATTTCAAAAAAAAGTTTTTAGTTTCGTCGATAAAAATTAATTATCAATTTTAGCATTTAAAAAAAAAAAAAAAAACGCTTACATCAAAATTATCAAAAATTTCACGCCCCCCGCCCAAAAAAAGAACAGTAACATGCTGACACCCTGATGACCTGATGACGTCCCCATTATATTCATTTAGATTAGATTTAGAAAATTACATCTTTTTTTGACTTGGCCTATAAAGTCTTTTCACAGACCTCATAAATTGTATTCTAATTGCGAGAGACGCCGTTATGAATTCAAATAAATCTAGTTTAAACTCCATCAAATAGCTTTCAGAATAAAAATGACTTAAAACTCGCATTGAATACGATAAATATTTATATTTGAATATAATCAAAGTAATTTCTACTGAAAATTTCTACGAAATGACTAAATTTGAACAATTATATATTTATTTTTTGATTACTTAGAGACTAGAAAAGAAGAAAATTTCTTCAAAAACCCTATGGAAATAAGATTGTATAACGATTTAATAGAATATATATATATATATATTGGGTCAGATATATAACAGACCTAAGCAATTGACAAATATATTTTGGATAGACAGTGAGGTTTAAATCGTTTTATTTCCATGTCCCATTTGGACATCTAATAGTTCCCAATTTTCTTTAATATGAATGAAAAAAGGGTTTGGGATTGCTATACAACTGGGTTATTTAAGCACCCAAAATGATCGACATCATATAAAAATGATAAAAATTCAAGCAATTTAGCTCTGAGTTGAATTTCAAGATTTCAAAATACCTATCAAAATATTTCTAGGTAGTGTTCTAAAATGTATTAAAATCTACCGAAATGAGCAAAGTTAAAAATTTTATTTACATTGAATAATACTTGATGCCAATTATAAACAGTCATATTTGAATTAAATCAATGTAATATTTACTGAAAATTCCTATCAAATGTCTAAATTTGTAATTTTTTTTATCGATTATGGACGATAAAAGTAGGATAATTTGAGAAAAATATCTTATTCTTTCCATTGTAATAGTTAATTTTTATATTGTATAACAATGTAATAACATATTTTTAATATGTCTTAGTGTCAGATAGTGTTAGTGCCTAGAAAATATATGAATTATTTTTTATAGAAAGAAAGGTTTCATTTTATTATTTGGTCTAAGTTTGAGATCCAATAGTTGTCTATTTTTCTTAGAAGGAATGAAAAAAAGAGTTTTCATTGTAATAAAACTTGGCTGTTTAAGCCCTAAAAATGGCTAACATCAACAATGAGGAGGATATCACATAAAATTACTCTAGAGAAAAGTTTAATGCTACTTACTGTTCTAAAAGACATCTCATAGGCTTTCATTGGTGATGATAAAGGAGTCTGAAAGGAATTATTTTTCATGTTGTTTTCCTTTCTTGCCTTGTATCGTCTATTTTGAAACCAAATTTTAATTTGATTCTCTGTTAATTGAAGCCTTTCTGCAAGGTTAAATCGTTCTTCACTCGTCAAGTACCTATGTAAATAAATAGAAAAAATATATACAGTTACATACTATATAATAAATGGAGTGTAAAAACAAGAAACATTTTAGTGACGTGTCGTTAGCTGAATTTTGCAAATTGAGTATTTTCAAGTTTCTAAAAAAGGACAAATATTCGATGAATTACGTGATATATTCGTTATACGCTTGAATATTTGTTACTCTCTCATTAGCACTTTTTGCGCACACTAACAAAATCGTCAGTCAAAAAACCTATTTCTTAAAGAATTATTCCAAATTTGCAATTAAATAAATTGTTTTTCCTCTCTTCAATAACTAATAATAAAGTTCCCTTGATAAGGAGTAACATTATTCATCGATTCGGATTATGTAGATTTCTTTCACGTGTGGATACCAAACTTTTTGCCTTCGAATAAATAAAAATATGTTTTGACGATTATTATAATTAGAGATAGGACTAGTCATGGATATGGATCCCAAGTACCTGCGTATAGTATAAGTAGCCTTTTAATAACCGAAAGATCTGAGACCCGAACCGGCTTCGTGTAGTTGAACTTTAAACGGATCTTAAAAAAGACTGGAGGGATTTTTTGGAACTGAGTAAGCTTATACCATTACTTAATCCTAGTTCAAAAAAAGATATTATCTATATTGAACATAGCATCTTTGATTAGTGTTTGGAGTAATTTTCTATCTAAACAGTTACCTTTATTGTATCGCGAATCCTTCACAAAAAAAAATAACATAAATTGGAACCAAAAATCAATTGGTTTTTCCAACTACTGAATAATAATTCCATAGTTCGGTAGAGTTGGCTAACAGCTTAAAAGAAGATAATTATAATTCAACAAATCATTGTTAAGAATATTGATTAGGTGACAAGAAGCAGAAACATTAACAGCCGACTACAAAGTATATTGTATATTTTTGTATTAGCGAGGTTACGCCGTCCCTGTGATTATTTTTTTTGGAGTGCGATGCATTTTGCTACCACCTGGGGCATTACCTAACTAACAACAAAATGTACACTGTTTTTTCTTTCAGCTATCGAATTTCTGCTTCATTATCTCAAATCATTGTTTGTTGAATAAGAATGAGTTCTTATTAAGCTGTGAACCATTATTACTATTGTTGAATAATAATTCCATAGTTGGAAGAATTGGCAAAGTGCTACCAACTGATTTTGGGCATTTTTTCTGTTTCTTTTCGGAGAAGAGGTTGTGAAGTACATTATGGGTAAGTACTTGTCCAATGATATTATAACAATAATTATGTTGCAATATTAATCATTAATAACATTGTGTTATTCATTTATTGAGTATCTGTAAAAATTTAACCCTAATTCGGATAAAATGCTTATAAAAATCGAACGTCCGTCTAATATAGGCTTTGGATATGGATTCGAATGTTCGAGTACCCCAAATTTACCCGAATATTTACTTCTAATGATCGGAACCGTATCCGAGAAAATAATAGGATCTGTCCTATTTTTAGCTATAATGTGCTCGTAAAAGAAATGGGACGATGTTGCTCAGTGGAACACGAGTTTGGGTTAAGTTATTCTTTTGAATTCAATAACGTAGGATTGCGTTATAGTTATTCCTTGACCATCAGTGCAACTCCATCTGACCAATTAAAGGAAAATTAATCATTAGTTTTAACAAGTTACGAGTAAATACTAATGTTTTACGTACTCGAGCCGAGTTTTTGATGTCTTTTTGATAAAATTATGTACCAATTGACGTATTTGGTTGCAATACATCCTAGTCTTGAACAAAGATCAAAAGAAGAAGAAATGCTTCATTTTTTTTCATCAAATATATATGCAGTCCCCCATATGTGACCATTCAACATAAAAACAATTATTCATTGTTTAACTATTATAAAGTTGATGAATCTTATGATGAAAGACCGGTGAAAATGCATGGGAAAGGATGAACAGAAGGTTACATATCAATCGTTTATAATTTGCTCATAAATGAGTCGCGTCAAAACAAAATCAAGTTAGATTTTTTTTTTTTTTCAAAATTGAATGTGGTTTAAATTTGTATTTTTTTTGCGAATTATAGTAAATTTTAATGATCAAATTATTATTATTAACCCTTTGGGTGCGACGCAAATTTCACTCGAACTAGCCAAAATTGATTGTCTTGAAAACTTGTAACAGCTACACACTTTGAAAGAAAAAAGAAAGTAGCCTGCCGTTCTTTAATTATACATTGGAAAAAATAAATTATTAATCATCATTGGCCTTACAGACGGCGACAAGCCTCTTGCAAAAAGAGTAGCGAATGACGTTCTGGCCAATGTTTGGGTGATGGATGTTACATGGCTTCTTCTCGATGTGCAACTAGAAAGAAAAGTGGAGGGGATTGATACATGGAGTATATGGTTCTCATGTCTTAGAAAGCCATGTTCTTAGCTAAAAAGATCTGAGTAATTTTGTAGTGTGAGCGAGGCCTAATCATGCTGAAAGACAATATTGCTATCGGGAAAATTATCCTGAACCCAGGAGAGCTGGTTGGCCTTGAAAACTTCGATGTTAATGGCTAGCATGAGCCTGTAACACTCCAGGAACGAGATCATAGTGTCCTTGAGGGCATTGGCATTAATTATTTTCCCGAGCCCTCATTCTTATCTATGGTCTCATTGTGGTCTAACCTCTTCTTAACATTGTGGATGGTCTTTCAAGCCATTTCCATCAGCCTGACTACGGCTGTTGGAGTCTGACCTGCACGAAGAAGAGTTGATACCCAAAGCCTTAAATCTTGCTGTGATTAAATTTCTCGTCCGATTTAAAAATATAAAAAAACAGTAGGTACTTAAGATACACGGCTACCTATAAGATTACAGACATTTGTGATTTCATCACAAAAAAAAACATACAAATCAATATAAAACCGGTGTACGTTTCAAGTTTCCATCCGGTAGCAGGAGGGTCTGAAAAGTTTCCAGCCTAACAAATATGCAAGATATTTTTCTTATTTTATTTTTAACATAATCCATTTTTAACTCTACATCCTTCTCCCAGCGATGCTCCCATCTCTATAACACGTCCAAATAGTACTCGCATTTTTCTCGACAAAATAATTGGTTAGAAGATAGTTTTTGTTAACACCTTAATGACTCGGAATTGGATTGACTTAGGCACGTCCAATTTTTACAGAACAATCCATAATATGTCTGTTACTGTTTGAATTAATTTAAAAGTTGCACTTTCAAAAAAAATATTGAATGAAGCTCGATACTCCATTTTGTCATTTTCCACAAAAATCCTCAAATGAACTCACTCAAACATCCAGTGAGTAACTTTCTACAGATGATAGAAGGTCTCCTATAAATTTAAATGCAAAAGCTGTATTTGACTATTAAATATTGGGATATATGAAAAATTAATTATGATTTTCTTCTTTCTTGATAGTTGTTTAATATTTTTTTTATGTTGATGCACCTCATATATACTTGAATGAATGTAACATACTTTTATGATAAAAATATTTAATCAACAATAAAATTCAGTTTGTAATTTGATGGACTATGAATAGTAGATTTGTTTTTATTTTATTGGGTTTGTAAGGGACAAAAGTTTTTGTAACTCTGCTTAATTGTGAATAAAGTTAAGAAATATTCTTCCAAATAATTTAATTAAGACGATGAATAAAAAGTCTTGTATATGAGTAAGTGTATGTTATTACTTTTGATTTTCTCTCTCTTTTGTGTATGAGATGGTGGAAAAAGAATTTCGAAAACATAAATCCAAGTACAAGAATGCTATAAATACATGAATATTCTACTCACAATATGTTTCTATAAAACGAGGAAGAGGTATACAGCTATAGAAAAAATATATAGTAAAATGTGTATTTAATATATTCTATTTTCGTATTTCACTTTAAGAAACTTTTTCATTTCATATTCGATTAATATGTAAGATACAAGCTTTATCGTGTGTATTTCGATAGAAATACTTACTTGTTAAAAAAATTTACTATGTAGGCATAAAGGTAAATATCAATGGATGTTAATTGTGCATATAAAGGATACGATATCAGAATTTCCTTTTTCATCATTTCTAACAATTAGCTGTAGAAAAAGTAGCGGTGTAGGTTAGGTTTCATTCTAAAGGCTATATTCGATAGTTTTCTTGGAAATACAGTCAGACGCTATCATGGGATTGAGTAGTGAGGAACGTGTGTTTGCCGTCAAAAGTAAATATTGCCAAAAAAGCATTTAGGTCTTGAGTTTTTATTGGATCAATTTATTAAAATCAGTTAGTCGCTTCATTTCATTTAACAGCAATTGTTTTTCAATTCATTACATAATTTGAAAT
This sequence comes from Lepeophtheirus salmonis, assembly GCF_016086655.4. Classification (NCBI taxonomy): domain Eukaryota; kingdom Metazoa; phylum Arthropoda; class Copepoda; order Siphonostomatoida; family Caligidae; genus Lepeophtheirus; species Lepeophtheirus salmonis. Next base: position 17,151,562 of record NC_052139.2, read on the forward strand.
TTGCAAAATTCTTTGGACGTGAATGACTCTACAGATATAGATTCTAGTGATTTAAAATCGGTGTGATCGAATCTGGTTTTATGCAAAAGATTTTAAATTCTTACAATTTGTATTTATCAGGTAATTGGAACCGGGTTTATTCCCGTAAAGCCAACATTTTTAAGAACTTTACGGAATTGTCATTAACTAACTAATTAATCAACTAATCATTATCATTATAAAAAAGATCTGCAGCTTAAATAATAAAACATCTTTTTGTATAAAATATTAATTCCTCTGAAACCTCCTAATGAAAAAATATTTAAAGGGAAACAAAAAAAAAAAAAAAAAAAAAAAATCAACAGGTATTAAAATAGAAGTTTGTTCATTCAGTGTATGGATAATGGTAGACATCTTCTATATGATATTATACTTAAAACCATGAAAAATAAAACTGTAAATGTTTACCGTCATTATGAAACAAAATTAAAACTTTTCACTCTTACAAAACTTGTTTTATTTTCTTTTAGAAAAATAAGTTGATATTACTGCACATTGTAATAATATCTACACTTTTTCCAAAAAAATTAAAATTCCATATTTACTTCCAACAGTACTTGTAATTAGTTTTTCTGTATCAAATCCGGTCTTTCAGAATTTTCCATCAGAATATTTAGAATATTTGTACCTGTTTTAATGATTTGATAACACTTTTGAGGGAGAATCTCTCAGAAAAGAGGCTACATGAGGGTTAAAATTTTAAATAATACAAATTTGTTCACTTATTCACACACCCTATATAAGAGATAGGACATATATATACAAACCTATAAGAATTCAAAGGTAGAATTCACTAGTAATATGTAGGGTACCTCTTTCCTTACACTTTAAATGTTTTCCAACTTTATACAGTCTCAGCCCGTTTATAATGTAAGGGATACTTTCTGGTGCAGTATATACAAAAGAGGGCAAATATCTTGTATCTAGGGCATACCCGTTTATATGTTTTATTTTAAGTTATTTTATTAATGCTGTAAATAACTCCAGAATTTAGTCAAACTTGTCGATAGACAACATCATAATTTGATATATGTTCCTTCTTTAACCAAAAAAAAAGATACATACGGTGACTAACTCAATAATCTACTTCTTAATTCCCTTTTTAAATCCTATTCAATTAATATTCTCCCTCTTTCCGTTAATGCAAGTAGTAGTTGTTGTAGTTTCAAATTCAAAGTCTTCAGATTCTAATGGAGAACTCGATATGACTAAAAGATACTATGAGCTGTGAAAAATCTCAGCAGTTCTACACAGGCTTAATTTCATATAAGATGTTTCTCTCTGGCGAGTATGGGAGATTGGGAGTTAATTCCTTCAGAAGGGTTTTCATTATATCCTGAAGATGCAAGCCATTCCTTCTGGACAGAGATTAATTGAAAGGAAGTTTTTTTTTTCAACAAGACAGTTATCCAAAAAATACATCCAAGCTCTGTAAAAACTTATCCGAAAAGAAAAAACCCTCTCAAATCCTATCTATTGTGCAATGACCAGCTCAATCTCCTAATTTGAACCTAATATAGCAAGCTATTGTGGGAACTCCTATAAAGAAAAGTTAAGAAAAAGTACGCCACAAGTAAGTGGAACATTTTAAAGAACGCTTCTAATGATATCACACCTGCCTATTTTGAAATACTAACAGCAAGAATGGCAAAAGTTTGTATAGCAGTTATAGAAGGAGAGTGAAGATTTTTTGATGAAGCTACAATTTAAACAAAAATACTTTGATTTTCTACAAATAAATATTTCTACCCATATTGATCCTTAATTATTTTTTCTTAACAGGAAAATGATGAAATTGAGTAATTTGTATTTTTCGACAGAACTTCCAATTCCTATTAATATTAAAATTTGAAAAGAAATTATTTTACATAAAATAGTACCTATAACGTCATTTTCTAAAAATCAAAGACCTATAATTCGTACTTACTCATAGCAGAAAATGCTGGATCCTTTAAAACCTTTTCCACAGCAATGTAAAATTATAAATGTATAATGTTTGTACATTGATAAGCACATGATTGTATTAAAAATAGACACACAAATGTATTAATAAGTGTACTTTAATGGATAAATAGGAAGTATCAAAATTATATTTTATAGAGAAGATTTGGCAATCCATAAAATCCTCACCTCCTTTAGATATATTCATACCCACCGCTGAGATAGATGGGTGCAAAATATTATTATTATTTTTTATTTTTTTGATACGTTGCTATAATTATCATGCTTTGTTTTTTGTGGCTTTATTATACATCCACATAATTGGAAACAATGCATATTCTATCATAGTTTTATAACAATAAAACTTGAAGATCTTTTTAAAACGCCATCTTATGTGTTCATTCAATCTCTCATTTTGAAATATTTAACACTCCATACAAATAAAATATTCAACAAATATATATTTTGCTAGGTAATGTTATTTTTAGCAGTGTCTTTACTTTTTCAATAATACGTAGGGGAGACTGGGGACATTTGGAACACTTTTGGGATTTGGCTCTATTACTGGGAGCTGGTTTGACTTTTACCCCCTAAAATGTAACGTCTGCCATACAAGTACAATATTCATTCAATATGAAGTCCTTAGCTTAAGTAACCCGCTTCAATCGACTTCGAAATGGGGATCAGGCCTTCATAGTATACAAGTGGTAACACCTAAATCCAACACTTCAGAGTCAGTATTTTTTCAGCATATAATAATGAAATGGCCTAATGCTTTTTTTTTGTGGTGGATGTTCCACTTAGTAGCCAAAACGCCGTCATGGAGCCAACAAAAGAAGATTTTATGCCTATTTTATTTTCAGAAACAGAAAGTAGGTCTGCTGTTGTGATTATTTTGATAAACAACGATCAGTATATTAGTAACGCTGAGGTCTCAAGATGATAAAAATTAACAGGGTTGAAGGACTTTGCTCCCTGCTACACCTCCAAAAAGACTCAGGATTTGAGTATTGGCCTCCTGGCACCCCGGCCTTAATCCGATTTATTATTTTCTATCGAGCTTACTTGAGTCAAAGGTCAATAGAGGTTCTAATATTAACAAGGAGTCCCTCATCGACTACATCGTCCTGGAATCCGATATTTTATATCGGGATCTAGCTTTTAGTTCCTGAATGAGGTTTAGGACTCGAATTGGGCATTTTATTGAAGCCAAAGGAGCATACATTGAGTGATAAATATTCTCAATGATTGCATATACTCCTCAGGTTTTGTTTTTTGAATAAATCTCAAAAAATAACCCTTTTATATTAATTTAAAGTAAAAAGATTAAAACCACCTTATTTTATTGTTGTTACAACGAAATACGGCACTTTTGATATAGATTGACCCGTTCCTTAGTTATTATTTACTTAAATCAGAGAATAAAGATATTCTCTGATTTAAAATGTTTATTGTTTAAAAGAGTGAAAATGTTGTGATAAATTAAATTTTATAAGAACGAAAATTACTAATGTGTCATTTTCTCTCCCAAACAAGAAATATTTTTAATCACATAACCTTTTTATTTTTGAGAGAGATAGTTGTTGAAATTTGAAGATTATAATATAAAAAGTTCTTAGAAATAAATTGTGTACACATGTATGATAGATGACCTACCCCGCCTGTATATAAACCTTATTGATTGCTATTTTAAAGTTCAAATAGATGAAGTTAGAGTAAATATAATGAAAATTGCACCTTATCAAATTACTTTAACCCCTCAAAATCGGTTTTTGTCAATGAAATATTTGAAAAAAAAAAAAAAATAATAATAATATTTTTATAAATATTTTTTTATATTCCTTATAAAAATTAAATTCTTTCTAATTCTTTCCGATCTTCCCTATCATTTTGGCTCACTATTTTTTTTAATAAAGGCGAGAGTATTTGTGCGAATACTACCTACATAAATATTGATTTCATTCCGTCCAATTATTATAAATATCATTTTCATTTTAAAATTTAATTGTTTTTTTTCTTCATAAATAAATCTTCTTCTTGTTGACAGTTTGAGCATCAAAAGTCTCATTATTTTTGACTATAATTAATTATAGATTACATTATTTCATATTTTGTAGGTGGGTTAAATATCAAAAATAAAACCTCATAGTAAGTCTGATAAATTAAATTTGCCTTAGCTAATTTTTTCAAAACGAAATATCATTTCGTATCTACAAATGCTAAAGTAAGAAATGCGCCATGTTGAATTTAATATTTATAGTCTTTCAAAAAGTACAAGGAAATCTATCATTAGATTTAAACAATATGAATTTTATTCCAAAATTAGTTATAATAATAAAAATTTGAAATTTGTTTGTCGATTCAAATTTGCAATTTGATGTCTATATTCCTTTGTTGTATTGGTGACGTCAGCTTTGTATATCAATTTGTTCATAAGTGATTGTCAATTATGCGTTTATGACCTTTTTTAATACTTTGATCTTTAATTTTGACCTTAGATTTTTATATGAAGCATACTTATTGAACCTAGAGGGTACGCAAGCTATCTGTGACGTAAAAAGAATTTTTTCAAAACGCAATTCCGTCTCCAGCAAGTTGTAAAATTAAAAATAAACCCTGATTCTGAAAGCTTGAAATATTCTGACATATTTTATTGACTAAAAATACTTCAATTAGACGCCAAGCAAATTATAAGTTTGTAACTCGTTTGGAATCGCAGGACAGAGGAATAAAACGGAGAGTGATTACTCTCGGAGTGAGAAAAATAATTTCATTGATTATTAGAGGACGAAGAGATCAAAGGTTTAGACATGCCTAAATAAAGCATTAGTTAACGTTTAAAATAGAAATAATTTCTCTACAAGATGTAAAGTTGTTGATTTCTTCGACTTACACACTTTCTTGTCCTTTTTGTCTTCCTCATTTTGTTTACTGGTTCTAGAACCTCTAAAGAAATAATAACCTCCATATCCAAGAGAGTTAATAATCCTATTTGTCAAAAAGAGTCCGTTGGTTGCATTTATTTGCATAAAATTTTAGTGACTTACTCGAATTTTTAGTTTGATCTCATTAACGCGTATGATCCGAACCGGAAATTGTTTGTGTATTTTCAAGCAATTATTAAAGACCCTTTTTAAAAAAATACCACCACTTTTATTAATTGGTGATCTTACATTTGATCTGGATGTAAAAAAAATCTATGAAAAGTTGATTTTGGAGCTCAATTTAATTGACACCTTGGGTGTTTCGAATCCTTGTGATCAGGTATCGAGTAGAAAATGGGATCAACTATTTAGAATTGACTTTGCTTTGCTTTTTTTGGTATTATTTTCACAGATTAAAAGAGCACAGTATTATCCTGAACTGTCTTCATACCATATGATCATTGAAATTCAAATTCGAAACATTTCACCACCACAACCATTTTGGGTCCCAAAATAGATTTTGAACGAACATAATTTTAAACGTATCCTGCAGTCAAAGTTAAAGATTAGTTCGCATGACTCTTTAGAAAGCCTCCAGGAAAATGTGCCTATTTTTATTAGGAAGCATAAAAAGATTGCTTCTATCTTTCAGAAGAAGATGGATGAAATCTTAAAGAATGGATCCATATTTTTACAAACGAAGAATTTCAGCCACTATAAATTTTATTAAGATATCCTTGAGCAAGAATCAAGAAGAATAGTGGTCTTAGAAAATGATAATACGGATTTGCAAGTTTAAAAAAAATACATTCCAAATGTTTATTCAACAAATTTAATAGTTAGCTACATACATTGATGTGTATGTTTTGTACAACACGTTGCTATCGTTATTGCATCATGAAACCTTTCTTCTAAAATAAAAACCGAAAAAGGGAATAAATCATGGGCAATTCTTCACAACTATGTAGATCCTATTAAATAATTGTCGGAATAATTCACAGCTTAAAAAGAACAAATTATAATTCAAGGTTCAGAACACTGTTAACTAGAAAAGTAATGGAAATATCCATAGCTGATAAGAAAATACACTGTAAATTAACTTCCTTCTCCGTTCTATATTTTCAACATTACAACATACACAGAGGGTGTAGTCCCCACTATATATATATATATATAAATCAATTAATATTCATCAAAGGAATTGAAGAGAGAGATAGGAACTAAAATATGAATTTTGATTAAAGAGGATAATATCTGAAAATAAACCCATCAATGATGTGTCACTTTGAAATGTCGTACATATAAAAGAAATGATTACAACAAGGACGAAAGGAAAACACGTCAATTTATCATATAAATTGAATAAATCCCTATGGAGTCAGTTTTTACTTATAATGCCCCTATAACTGTGTACATGGGATACAATTGTTGATATATCTGTGATGATGATTTTATCAGGATTTATGGATCACCATATTAATATAACAGGGTGACACATATTTATTGTCTTTTTTTTCCAAGTTAAAACTTATTTATAAAAAATTCTGCGAGTCGTTAGTTAGATTTTCAGCTTTCAAATTATGTACAGGGGCACATTTTTTTTTAAATAGGACAGCTTTTCTATTGTTTATATTATCGGACTTTGTATATGTACATTCAGACGTGTAGGTCGAAATTTTCAAGTCTCTACGACAATTAACTGCAAAACTGTCAAGTCTCTAAGACAATTAATTGAGAAAATGAAGGGCAATACTCAAAAAATGGAACGACGTAGCTCAATGGAAAAAGTACTCGGGAGAAATAATTCTTTTGAACTCAATGTGTGTAGATTTACGCTGAGGTTATTCCTAGGAAAGGTAATACACATTGTGTATATGAAGAGAAAATTTCTACCCTGGCTGAACAATGAACATTGAACTCAACTGTTTACTGTCTTTGATGTGTTAGAATCGACATCTTTAATCCAATTATTATATGTTATCTATTATTTGAAAATTGAGAGTCTAAAAAATTAAATGGTACAAACGACTCTTGAATAAGCTGCTAATTTAAACTGTAAAAAGTGACAATAAATATGTACCACCCTGTAATAATTTATTTAAATTTTAAATGAATGTACTATACTATAAGGATTCTCATTACATCTTTGTTTGTTTCTTGTGAGATCTTTGAATTTGTTGGTACGTATGTAATAAAGTCTTCATATTTAAGGATGTGTTAAATATATAAAGAGCGTACTGCCTATAAATGCAGATATATACAGGTGTGTACGTCCAAAACTGAACACTCCTTTAAATTTTATGGCTTGAGGGCTTGACAAGGGGTTCTCTTGTAGACCTTAAAGCCAAGATCTTTCTTAACTAACCGGTCCATGGTTCTTCTGCTGACGTTGAACTCCCTGGAGAGGTCGCTGACGGGCACCTGGCCTCTTTTGTCCTCAAAATACTTTTTCACGGCAGCAACCATTTCGTCCGAACTTCGAGGTGTTGACTTAGATCTTGTGGTCGCCTCAGGAGTCCCATTTGTCTACAACGCTGTAAACGGTGGTGCAGCTGCAGTTCAGAACCTTGGCAATTTCAGTGGGAGTTTTTCCCCGCGCGGAAAGTTCCAACATTACGACTCGACGTCTCTCCATATTATCGGCTGTTGTTTCACTGTTGCTATTTAGATTTTGCTGGAGTTTTGTTTATAACTAGTTAAGCCCCTTGCCTCGGAGTATAAACCGGTTTCAACACAATGAAATCACGAATATTTGCATGACGTAAAATTTAAAGGAGTGATCAGTTTTAGACGCGCACACCTGTACTAGTGATGTGGCGTGAGCTGATTTTTGCTGTTTGAGTATTTTCGATTATCTAAACAAAAAAAAAAAAAAAAACTTGATCTGGTTTCAACAGTTAAGTTTTCAAATCAGTGTGACTTACTCACTAGTTTGAACCATATCGTTATAAGGTAGTTAAATAAAATTTAAATTTGAATTAGTGTTACACCGTAGAGACATTAAGATAGAAAATAATCAAAACTACTAAATTAAATGGAAATTTATTTATGATTCATCAACACTAATAATAAGTATTTCTTCGTTGCCTATCGTTACATCCATTCAGTGACATACATGGAGAGTGCATACATTTTCAGAAAATACATAGGTTGACATTATCAATCGTCTTTAGTATTTCTACGTGGGTAAATATTTTTTTGATTTCAACAAATTATGCCGTTGGGTAGGGATTTATTTAATTATTCGGCCAAACGACTTTTTATTTGGGAATCACTTTCATGTATTCATGAAAAAGATTTATTTTGCCATGAGGAGTCAATCTATTCGTCTCCTTGCCTCATTTTTATTGTTTCTTCAGAAAGACTTCTTAGATGAGAGTCCACTATGTTTTTTAGCCCACCAGATCTCAACTGCATGAATTTCTTTGTATGTGGCCCAGTTGAGCAACACACAAATATATCCTCCTGCAACAAAAATCCGAGCAGATGTCCTGGATCTGGGGAAGAATTCCGGAATATGTCAAAGGAGACTGTCATCAAAACTTTACCCCATTTCCAAGCTTGAGTCCAGACTGTTATTGACGCCAAATATAATATTGGGTTAAGCTATTTATCTACATTGATTTTTATTAAAACCGGATGATTAGTTAAAGAGAACCCCATTTAAAAAAAAAACCGTGTAGGCTGTTAAAAAAAAAATCGCACCCTGCATTTTAGAGAAGTTTGTTTTTCATTTTTTCCGAATTTCGATTATGGGTGGTACGGTTAAGTTGGCATATAGTATGAAATTACTTATATACAAAATTGAATCCTCCTACGAGGTCATCTTAACGACGCACACATCGATCAAATTATGAAAAAAGGTAAAAATTATTTACTTCAGAATATAAATACTAAGAACAGAGTTTTAGTTAATTTGCATCGAATATTTTTGATAGACATTTATCGTATATAGCATGCATCATTTTTTTAAATTTTGAGACAGGCATGATCAAATTTTTTTTTCGCTTATCTTCTCTTTTTGGTCCATAGAGTAACTTTAGAAAAAAACACTTAAGTAATATTTTTATACCTACGTTAGTATAACATCCATCCTAATTAGTTAATACAAAATAATTACTAATTTTTATAGACAAACTAAATGAAATTGCATAGGGCATTTTTTACCAAATCCAAAGTTTCCAAACTAGCCGTAATCAAAAGTTGAAATTTAAAAAAATACAATCCGGTCTACTTTACATTGCCCTTAAATTAATGAGTACAAAATCATTTTTCCCCAGTGTCCAAAAAGTAAATCATTTCATAGATTAGGAGGAGTAACATAATATGAAAAAGACACGGGCCTTAGAACAACTTGTTCTTGACAATCACATGTACGAGTAATCAAGTCCTTGACTCAAATAAATATTATGGGTTTGATATTTGACAAAATAAAATTGCATTAAGTAGTTACAAGAATGAGGAACTTAACGGTACATTTATATGGTCCATATATATGTACCTTTTTATGAGAAGGATAATTTCCATATATATAGGTACTACCTATATGTATTGTACGTAGATAGGTTATATATACTTTCATTGTTATTAAATGAGTAGTGTTTTAAAAAATGTCATCAATACCCAAAGTGAGTCAAAAAGAATTAAATTTACAATAAATGATAAATATATGCATATTGTGGATATGAGGGTATATAAATAATTCCTCAAATAATATCAAGAGTCGTAATAAATGATTAATATACTTTTGATTCATTGATCTTCAAATTAAATTACCGATACAATTTTACATCAATGTATTAGGTATATAGTCATAAGGCCGGTTTGTTTTCACATTTCAATTAGGGCTAGTTTGAAAAAAAGTTGGGATATCATCTAGTTCAAAGTTTAATTGGTGAAATAAGTTCTTCAGTTCGTCAATAAAGATTAAAATGGAGGCCTAATCATTATTTTTGCATTAAATAATTGCGATTGACATTATTCTAACCTAAAAAATACATTTTTAAAGTGTTTTTTTCCAGTTTTACAGTTAGCTTATGGAGCAAAACGAGGAGAAAATAACATTAAAAAATTTTTTTTTTTTGTAATGTGAATATAAAAAAAAAAAAAAATTCTGCGGGCTATTCGCAAATCATCAAATTTTCATTAAGTTTTTTTTAAGCTTAGAAAAAATGTAAAAAACTATAAGGTGCAAAATAACTAAAAATGTACTCTTACTATATATATATTCAAAACCAAAGAGTTTTAGCCTTTTTTGATAATTTTATTGTGATGTGCGACTTAAAAATGACCTCGTAGGACAGTGAAATTTTACATAGGTAAATTCTCCTACCATATGAAAAAATTTACAAACTACTCGTAATCGAAATTTGAAAAGAGTTGAAAATCAAACAGCTGTAATGCACATCGGCCCATTTTTCAAAAATCTTAAACTTTAAAAAATTGGCTTGAATGGAATATGTAAATGTTGAAAAAGAGCTCATTTTATGTATCCGCCTCCATCACTAATCATGGTCCTGGATCATAACCCAGGAGGAGAATATGTCGACGAAATAGTTCCTTAGTATTTCAGTCATTGCGTCCTTGATGGAGGCAATCAGAGAGTCTTTAATGGCATGACCCTAATTGGTTCAGAGGATCAGTGTCAAACTAGAAACTAATTATAAAAAAATAAAATAACAACAAGCTTGTTGGTGGCAAAAGGTTGGAAGGATTTTAGAATAAAAAAAGGAAAAATCGAACCAAAAATATTCCTGCAAACTCCTATATTTCGTGGTTACAGAAGTGGTTTCGGAATAGGTTAGCAACCTCCTCGTAAAATACACATAAATCTAAAAAAAACTTCAAATGTTTGTTTGAGCCAATAGCTGTGGAATTATCATCTATTCATTTTGTTACTAGCGGGAGTACACGGCTTGGTTGGGAGTTATTAGGTGTCGACGGACGGACAAACATTGCTTGAATAAAATAGAAGAAAACCCACTACAAATCCTCAGTCTTGCTCTCTGTTTCTCATAAGCACATTCACATTTAGTTACTCAATACTTACATTTTCTTTACTCAACAACAAAATAATAATAATAACAGCAAGAGAGTTGTTTTTTTTATGACAGGATAAGCCAGGGAGTACTTAAATCTAGAGACTAAAGTACTCTGCACATATCTACTAGTCATGAGATTAGGTCCAGCACCCAACTTTTTTCCAGTTCGGTCTTTTGTGATTTTTTCTTGACCGATTTGGACCGATTTTTCGGTGCAGACCGCATTATCCGACTGTTCACCGATTTTTTCGGTCTCACATTGTAGACTGATTTTTTTTTTGTTCTCACTTTATGGAGGGATTTTTTTCGAGAGATTTGTATTAGGAGAAACCTTTTTTGTTTATAGATCAACTGTTATTTATTTTTTTCAAAAAAAATGAATCAAAAGTGCCAAGATAAGCTCTAGAACAAATACTGTATACATATAAAAGACTGAAGAATCAAAATTAATCCGAACTATCCATTACTTTAAACATTGTACAACGTCATTTTACTTGCAAAAACATATGATGTCATGTGTTAAGCAATTTATCTGTAAAATCGGTATAGATCGTTTTTTTTTTTTTTTGGGGGGGGGACGGATCTAGACCAAACTTCTACTTTGGACCCATTTAGACAGAGTTTTTATATGAGACCGTTCCAGGTCAATTTTTGGTTGAACCGAACAAAAAATAAAACAGTCTTAGACCGGTCTAGGATTTCCAGACCGAACCCAACACTAATATCTACTTAATTTTTCTTTTTCTTTTTATATATCTTTAACTTTTCTCTGTCTCTTCCCCCCTTCCTTTTTCCCCCCTTTCCCTTTTTACGTTCCTCTTTATCTCTTTTCTTCCACCTTCGTTCTTTGTTTCTATTCCCCACAACGCGGCAACCCTACACTATTACACAAAATATATCAAAAATTGAACTGCTGGTATGAAAAAATGAATAGAATGTCGAGGTGTTTTGGGTCCACTCATATCTTATATTGAATGCTTCTTTTCCTCTTTTAATATGACGGTTCCTTCAAGGCTTCAAAAACGATTTTACACAGAATAAACATATGAAAATAGTGTTTGACCTAAACGTAAAGATGGCAGGCCTCATAAATAAAAACTAGTCAGATCTGTTTATCATTTGTTGACAGTGACTCGCCAACGTTTAAGCCATTTTTGAGTTGTTATTTAATAGTCGTTTGGTTGAGTGTTTTTTGGGGGAAAATTCTGATTTTTTTAGTTTTTATTTTCCAATATAGTCTCCTTGTAACTCTACAAACTTCTACCGGCCCAGAACAGTTACAAACTGGACGGGTTACAGAGATGGGAACATCTCTGGGAGAAGTGTGTAGAACTACAATGAGACTATGTTGAAAAATAAAAATAAAGATTTTTTTTTAACTCTCACATCAACTCACTCACAGAACTAATCCAAGACAACTGCACGTCCAAAATGGCTAAAATGGATGCTACATAGATGTCACTAGCCTTTATTTGCGAGTGTTGTCCTCTTGACGTTGAGTTCGGAAGCTTTTCATTACACCCTCATATGGACAGATGATATTTACTTTATGTATGCTATAGATTGCTATAGAAGGAGACTTCTAATTTCAATGTTGGAGACAAATAAAAATTGAAATTGTTAAAACAAAATTATGCAATATAGATTAGGCCAAGCAATATATATAAATGTGACTTTTGCCTACTGCTATGACTCAATGGTAATTGGTATATTGTGCATGAAAGAACGAAAAAAAAAGATGTAATATATTTTTTTCAAAATCCTATTGGATGTAGCATATATTATATAAGAGATCCATTTAAATCATCTACACAATTATGAATAATATCAGGACTTCTCTCATTTTTGCAGCTTTTGTGATTATGAACGATATATGTATATACATTTTGATTATTGTTATGAATTGGTTTTGAGACCCTTATGTCTGGTTCGGTCTTAAGTGATTAGAAAAATATTTTGGTTTAAACGGCAATCTCAGACCCTAGATCGAATATTACGACTTAAGATGCTTTTGAACAAGATTAATCAATTGTAGGTAAATAAATAAATATTCAAATTTTCTATCTTGTCTTGCAAACTATTTCGCTAAGTTATTAATAAAATTATATTTTATGTAAGAATGGTAGTACATCTACTAGCATTACTCGGAGATATTGGATGTCGACGAAAAAACAAACTTTAATTTTCGAGTATAACTCTCCAAAAAATACTTAATTTTAATCCCCGTTTTTAGGAACACAATTACACGTAGATCAATATATACGCCCACCCTGTATACACGCAAGATGCTGTATAGAAAACGTTGGCAAGATATCATTAATATGACTACATTGTTTTTTCTATTCCAAACATATGCGTATGAATATGATATATATCAGGAAGTACTATATATTAGACTAAATATGATTTATTTTCATGGAAACATATATACACATTAACTTTGATTTATTAAATTAGATAGAAAATGTGAAAGTAACAAGTAAATTAATTATTTGCTGAGATTTTTTCTATTTATTTACCAATATGAAAGACTACAACCACTGTGCCTAAATTTTTTTTTTAATTGGGTAATTTCATACAATTTCATTTTTTACATATTTGGAACATTAGGGTGAATTTTATGGTTTACATGAATAGGGCATATCGGTGGTGATTACTTAGGAGAAATGATATGACAAAGTATCATGCTATACAATTATGACAACCATTGTCGAGTTACGTTCCTTCCATTTTATTACTTTATGAGTAATTTCACCGAATTTCATTAGATCTTTTATGTTTTTGTAACTACCAAAATAGGTTGTTGTTTTTTACTATTCCACAGCATTGTGTGAGAGACATTAGTGTTGAGACTCAAAGCAAGACCTATTTTTTACGGTTCGGACTTAAATGATTATTTCTTGACTGCTGTTTCAGAGTGTAGACATAAATTTAATTGTTTTCGAATATGTCACCAGTATAAATTTCTGTATTTGTGAGCTGTACAAATATTATTTATACAACACATTTAACATCATTTGGCGTTATTGTAAGTACAAATTCAAAATTTATGTAACACACATAACGTCATCAAGAATTCATCTATAGAAACGGTCTAAAGCGAATTTTACATGAGACTGATCCAGACTGATATTTTATAGGACCAATTTTGACCAAATTTTTATTTGAGACAAGTCCAGATTGAACTTCTTGAGAGAACCGAATTATTTTGGTCGACTAAAAACCATAACAGTCTTGGAACAGTATAGGATTTTCAGACCAAATCTCTATTCTTAGACCGTTATCGTTTTCAAATAAAAAATGGAGTATTTGGGGATTAATAATATATATGGACATATTCTATCCAATCTCAAATTATGAACTGATTTTCTTCCCTTTTCCGATTGATGACTTACACAAATAAGATTAATGCAAAAAAATTTAAACTAATAGACATTATGCTGGTAGGTCAATGTTCCCAATTTGGCAACGCAAATGACATAATCAATAATTCATCTATAGAATCTGTATATACCGAATTTAGAAACAAACCGAAGTTTTCTTTAGGACCGATTTAAACCCAATTTTTCCTTTAAGGCAAATCCATACAAAACTTTTTAAAATTACCAAATTATTTTGTTCCGCTACAAAACATATCGGTCTCAGACCAGTCGAGAAATTTCAGACTGAGATCAACACTAGTAAATATCCCACTTGATTATATTTCCCTTCTTGTAATTTAATGTCTTTTTGCATAGATGAATTCGCACAATTCCTCTAAAGAAGAAATTATATTTAAACGAAATGTCATTAAATCAGATTAAAGAACTCACATTTTGTATGATGACATTTGAGTGAATCAAATTTAAGTTTACAATTTCTTTGTAATGATTAAATGGATATTTATTTTATATTCATGAAATAACTGTTTTTTGTTTCTGTTTGTATTTATTACCACCAAAATATATGACATATCATTAATTAGTTGTGGTTAATAGCGTAATTTTTCTACACGTCATATTTTCACTTTCCATCTTGAAATTGGAGACAACGACAGAGGAAGGTTGAAATTCAATAATCGCAACCTTTCAATAATAAGGAAATAACTTTGCAAACCCGAAGAGTATATTATTGGAATAGAAGGAGACGGATCTCGACTCCATCGATTATTATTGCTCGAATAAGTTTCCATGTAGGATTTGACAATCATTGGAGTTTGTAGGATATATTTCTATTTATGTATGTGTATAGTACTTTTCTTTTTCAGAAGTAAATGGATTTGATGACATAGAAGTTCCTCTCCATGATACCTATTATGCTTATCCTGTAATTATACTCTAATAGTTCATGGTAGATACAAGAAAAAGACATAGTGCTTTACTGAATGAGTTGCAATCTCTTCCACCCTCATCCCTCAGTCCACGAATCGACTCAAACTTTATCCACTTAATGACGCCTTCTATTTGTTTTCATGATCCTCCAAAGTGCTAACTGTCCGAATAGGCCAAAAAAGTGAGGATCTTTCTCTTTTTACTCCAATAAGATATTCTTCTATCCAAGTTATATCCTTATTATTACCTTTAAACATGGGCAAACAATGTTTCAAATAATCAGTAGGTTTTTGTTTTTGGTCAACAGTAACCAAGCGCGGCACCCACTTTGAACAGAGCTTTTCCATTGAGAAATTTTCAAGCAATATAAAGACAACACGCTCTTTTGATGTCTTTACAATGTCAGAGAACTTGTGCAACTTGTCTCTCCGAATTTTTTGATGTTTTCTGTTGTTACTGCTTCATTTGAACGTCCACTTAATTGACGTTTCATAACATTCCTTAGCTTGAACAATATATTTTACTATCAAGAAGCAGTCTTATATAAAAAAGCGAAATAGTTTTGAGCCATTGTTTTGGAAATAACAAAGATAGCGTCCCACAATGGCTAACAAACTAAATAACAGATTATCATAAAACTCCGCCAGCTGCCTTTGGAAGGTTGAGAGTTACTCTCAAAATGAGATCAACTAAAAAATAATAATAATGCCATCTATGTATGTGTCAAGCCCCGTACTTTTCAGGCCATGAACTTTGCAAAGTGATTCCGTTATTATTTAAAGGTTGTGAAGATTAAATTTCAAGTATCCCCTGTCGCTGTCTCCAATGTCGAGATAGAAAGAGAAATTATAGCTTGCTGACGACCAACTTATACAATTAACTCATTAATTGTACTTAGTAATAGCTGCTAGGTAAATGAGAGGATGAGCTTTTTAAATATATTTATGTTGTACATATTAGTACACATCCTTTGTTCTTCAGTCTCACACAAAGTAATCTATGACCTCGTGTTTATGACATCCTCACAGGTAGAGGTTAATTTTTATTTGGCGAAGGAGTGATACCAGAGATCAAAGGGGAACAAAGTAATTAATTGAGATAAGTCTTAGATACATATATGCATGATAATGCTCATATATAAAGCCATTTAAATTGATGCGTTGAGGACCAAGGGTCGTTTTGTTGTGAGTAAGGCACAAGTAAAGATATAAAGTATCCATATTTTCTAGGATTTGGGGTCAGGTTAGATCCTTAGACATAAATATTCGCCTAAATTTTGGATACTCGAACTGTCGGATCCAGATTCAAAACCATATATTGAATTTTATAAGCATTTTAGCTAATGTATGCACCAAACTATAACAGAGTTTTGATTTTACTGATTACGGATGCTAAAGCAATAGTTAACTCAATGATATTATCATTGGAATACAATTTTTAGTTATTTTTAGAGATTTACCGATACGGAAATTTCAGCCAATTCATACATCACCTTTATGGAATACACCCATTCCTTATTATTTCTAAAGGAATGCCATTGATAAAAAATAAAATGATTTACTTTTTATTGAATATTTGACTTTTTATTGATTAAGGTTAGGCTTGAAAATACATAAATATATATCAATTGTAATTATTATGATAATAAATTTAAATTAATATTTAAAAAAGCTCAATGTTTTCCTGGTTGGCAAATATATAACATATATTGTCAACGTTATATTTTTGACACATTTAAAAAAAAATTACAGAAGAATGCTTCAATATTAATAAGTGGCCATAGGAATTTGTGGCATCCGCAGTATTGAGCCGATTCCAATATTTACAAAAAACTAATTCTTGCGGGTAGTAATACATCCGTACACCTCTAATTATTATTAAAATTAATACTATAATAACCTAAGAATAACCAGCCGATGCAACAACTTATGTAAATATTGTTCAAAGCCCCAATCGGGATAAATAGAGATGCTACATTTGATATACCTAGATTATATCCTTTGTTTAAATAAGGATTAAGTAAAAAAAGAGTATTCTTTTAAAATTAATTTTTTTTGTCCACCAAATACAATTTTGAATTAACAAAGGCTTGCCATCGAGTATTTATCTCGATTCAGATTATATCCCATTCAATTACTTGAACACAGTCCTTCATTGTATTATTTTGCTGCAAGACGGTGCTACTCCCAGCCCAAATATAAGTAAACAACGCTCATGCCTTATTGACTAACCAGATGGGTTGGCGGTGAATAGTTAAGACTTTTTCTTGAAACC
Source organism: Lepeophtheirus salmonis (assembly GCF_016086655.4). NCBI lineage: Eukaryota > Metazoa > Arthropoda > Copepoda > Siphonostomatoida > Caligidae > Lepeophtheirus > Lepeophtheirus salmonis. The sequence continues at coordinate 17,169,091 of NC_052139.2, forward strand.
TAGGACTCCCTAGCAAAGAGATGAAATACATAGGGTGCTAACACTGAGGAAAAAAGGAAAAAAAAAGAAGAAGGTTGAAGTAAGTTGACAATAACAATTAAAAATATAGATGTGTATACATGAATCACTCCAAACCTTGTATGGGTTCATCCTATATTTGTATACAAAACTGAATTGTTGCACAAGGAAAAAAATAATCCAATGTAAAATACACTAAGGATTGAAAATCTAAATATATGGAGTGCCTTCTAAGCTGCTACATACATATTTATTACTAGTACAATTTGAATGTTTTTGTCAACCTCACATCCTCACTCCCTGTTTTTTTTTATTTCTAAGCTCCCTATCCGCTCTTTTTTATAGCAGCTGAATTAGAGAACATTGTAAGACTTTGCGCCATGAAATACCCTTTTTATCTCTGGATTTACACCTTTGGTTTTGGATTTTTGCTGGTTTTTTTTCCCATAAAATTTCACTTTTCCAAATAGCAATGAATTTTTGAAATTTTGTTCAACAAAATCTAATTTTTTTTGAAGTTTTAAATATTATACTTCAAAAATCTAATATTTGTAATTTAATTTTTGAAATTTATAACCGGAAAAAAACAATTTCTTGTAAATAGCTTTAGAATTTTGGATTAATTTTCAAATTTTAACCTGTCTTACTAAATAAAATGTTGTCTCTACATTTTTCTTTCTCTTAGGAAAATACTTTCCAAAAAATCTTTTTTTTTAAGATATTTAAATATAAATATCTATACTCAAACACAGGACGAACGGAGAAGTGCCCCCTATCCCTTCCTCATAAAAACAACACTTTACGAAGAATTCTAGCATATAGGGGAACATTTCAGAATTATCTTATTCATTTAGTGCATTATTTCTTTATGTTTTAAGATGTGTCATTATTGTGTTTCTTAATTATGTACATATGTTGTAATGCATATGATATAGGATAATAATAATATATGCGTTTGAGAATGAATGGAAATGACTCGTTAAGGAACACACATATAATTTAGTCCATAAAAATTAAATTATGCACTAGGGTGGTTCTTATTGTGTACTTCAAAATCAATTCTTAAATTTTTATCTTCTCAATCTCTTTTTAATGGTAAAAAAATATTTCTGGCCCAAAAATAGTAAGATTTTTTCAACATTCAGATAAAATTCATTTACTTTTCAGAAAAATTCTCCATTAATTGACTGTTTTTTATTTTAATAGAAACAAAGAGAAGAGTGGATAAAATAATGGTTCATTTTTTAATTATTAACAATGCCCCATGCGTCATATTTAAGTGTACAGTGAAGATTTTCTTTCAAACTTTATTTAAGAAAATAGTTCGTGAAGACAGTGTGACCAAAATTAAGTTTATTTCTTGTAAAATATAACCAAATCGACATTTTCCTTCACCCTCTTCTTGAAGGCTGCACAAACATTTATGGTGTAGTTTTCGGACAAGTCACCCTATGCTGACTTGATGGCGGACTACAAAGATCTACAAGGCTTATTGCCGACAGCTCCTTTGACATTTGCCTTGAAGAAATAATTCAAAGGATTAAGAACGGGGAAGCGGGGAGGCTACATGTTTTTGAACACACTCAAAAAGAAAAATGGTTCTAGAGAAAATCTTATTCTCTTTATCCGTCATAATGAGATATTTCTTACTCCATGTTCTTTATTTACCTCCTACGTCATATTTAATGATCAAATTTATCTTCTTGGCCACACCGTGAATCTTCCTTATTGGACTTCTACCAAAGCAATTTTTGACACAGATAATTATGGCATTTGTTCTTACCAAAGATGCTCAAAAAGCTAATATAAAGAGGGCACGGATTTTTGCAGTTATCACTTTACTCAGAGAGAGTCTTCCTTGCCTTAATATATGTTTTTATTTATCAAAGCTGTCGTCATTATTCTTTTATTCCTTTTTTATGATGGCCTCGCGATCACAAAGTAGATGGAGTCCCAAAGTAAATCAGTATTGTCAAAGATTATGGAATACCTTTTGGAAAATGATATCCTACTGTAGTCGATACTACAGGTAGATACAGTCATTACTTATAATAAATGAATAATTGTACTTGGAACCAGAAAACATAGGTGCAGGAGGACTCGGAATTGACCTGAACACTGAATAGGTGGATTCAAATACATGCCTGAGAATGGGATCTTTACTCTTTTCTTTAGTTATATTTACAATTGATAATTACTATATAGGTTTTATTGATGATAATCTCGACGAACATTGCAGTGGTCTCATTCATGAGTAAACATATAAGTTAAATATTTTTCTTGCCTTAGACGAGACTACAGGTAGATCCAGATATTATTTATTTTTCCATGTACCCGGAGCATCATAATTTGGACTCAGAACCAGAAAGACCCGAAGCCTCAGGACTAAGACTATACCTGAACACCACAAAGATGGACTCAAATACAGCTCTTAATATTGGATCTAATAAATCTTTACTCTTTTCCTTAATTATATCTACTATTTAGAATGAGTAATTAATAATTATTTATGGAATATGAAGTGGATCTATAATGAAGGTACATAATAACTAATGAGAATTATGACTATAGGTAGATAGTATAGTATTATATGTTAATATTGGGGTTCTTATATTGATTATACTATGTAGGTTTTATTGATGATAACCTTAACGAAAATGTGGGTGTGGCATTATTCATCATTACACATTTAAGTTGTGCGTACAAATTTCACCAGTAAAGAGGTTTTATATGCCATGAATGGACAACGTTATCGTTGTTGATTTATTTATTGCATCACTGTTTTTTATGCATACCATTGAGACTGAATTGAAATAGTCGACGTAGTAATCAATCGTTTTCGTTCATCAGAATTCAGAAACTAAATTTTTACTCACGAGATATCTTAGTTTCGTCGAAGACAGGAAGACCATTATTCCTACAAGTTCTTTTTAATCTTTGACGTCAATGGACTTTGGGACTCCTTTGGCTTGGTATTAGCGACACTGTAGCGAGAAGGAAAGGCTTTACCAGTATAAAGTTCCTTAAATTTTACAAGATTTGGACTGGGAAAGGTTCATATCCGACATAAAATTAAAAGCATCAGGATTTGATTCAACTATATTCCTTGAATAAAGCCTCTAATTAATATCATGAATGCAACTTTTATTATGTTGTTGAAGTTCGAATTTTCTACAAACTCGGCTCAAAAAAAGCACAAGAGCCACATGACACAGTTCTAAAAGACTTGTCATAAATAAAACCTTTCTCTCCTTCACTTTCGGCAAAAAAAAAATTAGAATTTATATTTATATATAAAAGTTATATAATTGAATGTTATTTAATGTAAGAAAATTAAATATAATTGTTATATCTATTTATTCTTGTAAGAAGCATAATATTTCGTTTAAAACGTATTAGAATTCATCATAAGAAAAGTAAATAATTTTTTAGAATTGTAGGTACAAAAGTTTTAAATGAATACAATTTAAAAAAAAATTGAAATAACCATATAATAATATAAGTATTATATTTAATACAAATGGAAATATTTTTAAGTACTTTATCTTACATGAAGGAAGACTACAACCTATGAAGTTAGTTTTATTTTTAAATTCTGCATCCTCTCTATTTAACTTTTAATCAAACTTCGGAACTTTTTCATCTCAATCATGAAGCAGTTTGTTGTTTGTGTTGTTTTTTTTTTTTGTTTTTTTTTGGGGGGGGTTAAATGATGTCGAAGGATTTTTAATAACATAACATTGAATGCAATTCATGGAATTGACAATTTTGTAATTATGGCGCTAATACGAATTCAATATTTAGAGGACATGGTATTTATCGATAGTAATATCGAAGATCCATATCATCAACTCTTTGCATGTCCTTATTAAAAACAGTGCTATTTTAGGGCACAAATGATCCAGAACTGGATCATTTTCTTCAAATTTGAACATTTGCTAAGTCATTCAACCTTGACAAAAACTGCATCAGATAATGGATTAATATTGTAACAATTCCTTGTAATACAACATCGTTTGGGAAGTTATGATTATAGTAGGAAAGATTAGGAACGGAGTAAAAATGTAGCCATTATTTTTGACACGAACACTAAAATTTGAAAGAACAAATTCTTTAAACACTCGAATTAAACAACCAAGTATTATAAAAATGCGATTCCCTTTGTCATTTTCAATAAAGAAAAATAGTGAACTATTTGATGTCAAAATGGGACCAACGAATACAAGGACTTAAACCTTATTTTCTATAAAATTTATGTCTCTATTGCCTAGTTTATTATATACCTGACCCTATTATCTATTACTAATTTTTTGTTATATCGTTATATAATCTTATTTCTATCATGTAGATAAAAGTTTCTTTTACATAAGAAATAACTAAAATCAGCACTAGGTACTGCGCAGAACCTACACCTAAAATCAAATTGATTCATGTATCTCTATTTATTCCAAAGTAATAGTCGATTATGGATTTTGATGACTTGTGTTACCTTTACTTAGACCTCTCAAAAAATTTAATGGCCTCTTACCGTGGCCATATATAGCCTTTATATCAAGTTTGATCAGAATCGATTAATAAACTTTTCTCTAATCCTTGTGTATAAGAAAACAACTAGAATAGGCACTCGATAGAATGCAAAACCTCTGACTTAAATCAACATTTGTTTATTTATCTCAATTTGTTTCAAAGTCTAAGTCAATTATGCATTTCTTACATTTTTAGTTATCTAGTCCTTTACCTCTCAAAATAAATCCCCTAAATACGGGAGCATTTATAATCTTTATACAAAGTTTGATTAAAATTGATCTGTTACTTTTGCCGTAATCTTGGTGACTAACAAACAAACAGAGCCAAAAACTTAACCTCCGCTCAGGTTTGTTGCAGAAGAAATAAAAAAAAAATCTTTGATTATCCTTTCTTCCTTGTTCCTAATTCGTCAAAAAATCTCGCGAATCTAGCCATATTATAGGGATTTCTAGTTCATATTATTTTGATTTAATTCAAATATCAGTGTTTATCCCCCATGCAGTTTTTATATTTATAAAACCATTTGATGCAGTATTATAATAATGATTGATTAGAAATGTGTATATGTTATGAAGTAAAAACATCTATTTTGATCCCCCATGATGGCCTCTCTTTTCAATTATGATGTAATTTATTACGCCAGCGAAAATGCTGCATATAAAGCAAAACATGAAATATGAATTCAAGCTCAAATATTTTGTATAAAGAAGTTTTACAATGAGGGGAACAAAAGCGAATGGTTAGGCAATTACCTAAAAGTAATACATTAATTGACTTATGGACCTTCCTAGTATGCATGATACAACATTTTACCCAAACCACTGCTTGTGTGCATACCTACTTAAATACATATATTAGGTACATACTTGCAAATTCCAAATACATTCTATAAGTGATGGCCTTATGAATAGTGTAGAAGCATTATGAATCATTATGCAGGATGGTGGAAAAAGTTGTTCTTTATAAAAACAGAAGAAAAAAAGTCCGCCCACACACCTCTGCACAACTCTAATTTAGATTCTACAACTGATATATTTTCTACATGAATCTTACATAAACATATATGATTAAGAACTACAATTATTATACTGAGTGGTCCACTAAAATTTGAACACTTTGAATTTTAAAGTTCAACAAGATATTATAATTCATTAAATAAAAATCGAATTTCAACAAAATTAAAACTAAAAATAGATGTGTGTTGGAGGTCTTTGAATCTTTAATGTAGTCGTCCTTAGCGGCAATATACTGCAGATGTAGTCCACCGTCATGGCGTCCCCGTGCTGACTGACAGTGGGTTTGAGGTTCTCGGTGCTTGGATGACGGGTTCTGTAGGACTTTACTGTTGACATAGGGCTGTAGAGGGCCAAAAGTGTCAAAAAAGAGTTCAAAAAAGTCTTACAACGGAAGATATAGGGGTTTTTCATCGTTGATGTGAAACGTGGTCTCTCCGCCCTCAGAATGTTCTTTCCAACCACTTTTTTGATAGCGCTCTATACAGTCTGGTGTGAAACCCCGAGATCTCTTGCATGGGCCCTTATACACTTGAGGAGATTAGCCTAAGGGAGATGGAACCCTTATCCCTATTCAATGTTTCAGACTTGCTGATGGCCTAGAAAGTGGTCCTGGAGACGCCCAACTGCTTGGAGTGCACGAATGGAAATTCGTCCATCACGTTGGAGTGTAATTTTCTCTACTTGTACGTAAGCTAAAAAGCTCCGATTTGTCGTGTTTTTTAACTAACTGCTTACCTTTAATATATCAAAATTTAAATGAATTTCAATACCTCGCCCCCCTTATTAAGTTATTGAATTAGTAAGCGTTGAGATTTCAATGGGCCACCCGGTATCTGTATTTAAAAGGACAAGTTCTAATCATTACATAAAAGTATATTAGTGTTCGATTTCGGTCTAAAATCCTAAACCGGGTTGACAACGTTATGATTCTTAGTGAACTGAACGAATTTTGTCCTTTAAAAAAGTTCAGTCTGGATTTGTCAGAAATAAAAAACTGCTCTATCCCCCAAAAAACATCGGTATCATTAAAAATTCGGCCTAATTAGATTCTATAGATTATGTTTCAAACAAACAAATTTGGTGCACTAAGACAGTTTAGTCTGGACCAGTCTGAAAGAAAAACTATATCTGTCTCAGAGTGTAACCTAACTAATACATACATGTCCCATGTCGATGTTTCAACTCTCCCATCTCTTAATCAGTGGTGTACTCGGCATCATTTTAATAATTTTAATCATTATAAAAAGATGTACTGGTTTTCCTCTTAGCTGTTAAACAAGCAAAAAAAGAGGATAGGGTAAAAAAAAAACTGGTCATAGATTCAAACCAAAAAATTGGTTCATAGATTCAGACCAAAAAAGTTGGTTCACAATTTAAAACGATTAAATTTTTGTCTACGCTCTTAAAATGCAGTTTGCACCCAAATATCGGTCCAAATCAGTTTAAAAAATGACATAAAACCACACAAAAAAAATTCGGTCTTGGACCGTGTCACAACACAAGTAAATAAACAAAACATGTCCATTGACGTATGTATGCACTTATCTGTTAATTTAGCAAACATCTATATTTTTGCATAATACGTATTTGAAGTTAATCATAGTTATTTATAGATTATAATTTAAAAAAAAAAGCATTTACCAAATTTGAACAACAATTGAAAAATACAAATTGTATATCATTTATCAATTTCTTACAAAAAAAAAATTTGTTTTGATATTTTAGTTTGAGCTTGTTCTTCTATTTAACAATTGTAATTTGTATATGCAATTTGTACAAGTTGCAAACAAAAAATGAAATGGGACATTTTAAAAGAAGGATTGAATGATGAATAAGCAATGATTGAATATTTTTAATACAAATTGCACCTTTAATATAGTATATATACGGAGTGGACCTTAAATTCTGCAAAAAAAAAAGATACTTTTTTATTTTTGTTATGTGTAAAACTAGAGTTTTTTTCTGTTGAAGCTCTATTCAAGGACTCAAAATGATCAAATTTTATTCAAATAAGATATCTGCTTCGCCCTGCAGGATCTATTAGATGCACAAACCAGAGTTAGTGATGATATAGGGTGCCATCAGCTTGTCTGACATGGTGCTCATTTTCTTTGTGTGAAAATAACAGAATTGAGTATGTGGTCATCATCCTCGAGAAAATCGTTCAGTCATGAACCATTTCTTACTTCATGTATGAGACTATGACCTTTCTAAAAGATGGCACTGACTAGAATCTACACTATTCACATCAATCAGCAGATACCCACTCTTGAAATTGTACTTTGTCAATGTTGTTATTTTCAAATTTGTCGAGTAATGTATTTTCATGATTATCACCAAGTTTGAAGGCATCTCATGTACAAAAGTATCACGAAGGTAATGCAGCGTTGCATACAATAGATATAATAACATGACGGTACGTTTGATAACTTGTTATTTCGGCTTATTCTCGATCCTATGAGCAAAAGTTATTTATAGTATCCTTTTTATTGTTACTTATTAAAATATCAAAATTTTCAATTATCTTGAACCTATTGAGAATCGTAATTTATTTCATTAATCAAAAAAAATATTTATACTATATAAAATACGAGTTTAAATATAGAAAAATAATGGTAATGTACTAAAAAAGTGGTTCTATATACTCAACTAATGCTCTTATTCGAAGTAATTCCATAAAGATTTCACTCTAAATTTAGGATATGTTTGAAAACATATATTGGAACATGTTCTAACAAAATTAAAACAAAAGCGGTTTTGCTGCATTAGATGGGCGCCATTTTTAAGGCCGGACCAGAGCCCCAAACTTTTATTTTTGATTTAAATAAGATTATAATATAATATAAATTATAATTTTTAAAATCGAGTCACTATGAAAGAAAATATGGTCTTCTGAACAATACTAGTACAATGCATTAGGCCCAACTTTGAGCAGGCATAGAAAGGCCCAGGTGAGTTACTGAGCCCTAATATTTGACATACTCTGTTCTTTCATATAGAAAAATCAGTTCATCAAAAATCATATGAATTGTTGATGGTCATGTCGTCAAGTCTGTACACTTGACGTGGAATGTCCTGCAGTGAAAGTCTCCCTAATTAGGGAATGGGGCCACACTCCAAAGGAAAATGCTCTTGTATACTTTGATGACTTGACTGATATACTCAAGGATGTAATTTCTGTAAAAGGCTAGCATTTTACAAAAATTATACCCTTTGGATTTATTGCAATAATATTTGGAAGTATGTATACAAATTTTTTGGATACTCATTATAGAAATAAAAAAGTTACACGCAATTATTCATTCTACAATATTTAAGGTCCATCCTGAAATATATCTTTTAATTACTAAAGCAAGTTAGAATGATTTGTCTCAAAGTTGATCCTGGATTCTTCAACAAATAATAATTGATCATTTCTAGAAATAAAATATTCTGATTAAGGCTTTGGAGGTTTTGCAAATTACACTTAAAAGAGCAAAAAATAGTTCTCATAATTGAAAAATCAGAAATTGATCGATTTTACTAGAAAAACGTATCTTAACTAGATTTTACTCTGGGTGAGTCTGATCCTTTGTTTATAAAAGTAAAATTTTGTAAAGCAGAGTTGAAATGAGCCCGGACGAGCTTCCAAGACTTACATTACAGTGCTCGACCAGATAAGATAACGTCTATCGAAATTATATATATAAAAAAAATAATACAAAGCACTGGTGGGTCGTCAACTGAAAGTGCACGAGTTATAAATCTTATATGCATTCCCAAAAGTGCGGTACATCACATATTATCGATAAATTTAGGCATGAGAAAGATGTGTGAATATGGGTGCCGTGTTTGCTCACAATCGAGAAAAAATACTGTCGAGAACAAGTTTTTACGTAGTGTTAAGCAAAGCATAACATCAACAATGTTGGGGTTGTAGGTTGAACAGTCCAAAAAATAAATAAAAATTAAAGTACATATAGATTTTTTTCCCTAAAATTTTTTTATTTTCATTGTTGGGTCGGATGCAATGGGACTGCTCTCGTTCTGGATCTATGATATAGAAAGTTATTTACTATTGTGTGTTGCTAAAGCGCAGCACGTATAAAAAATTTAAAAAATCATTGTTAGTTACAAGCTAGATGCAAAATTATATTAAAAAAGAAAAGTATTGTAAATATCTTATCTGTTGTCAACGCCTAATAACTTCAAAGCAGTTCCAAATACTTCCACTAGTACTTTATAAATTTATTATACTTTATAAAAAAAATGATTAATTTTTATTAACCTATTACATAAATTATTCGAAATATCACCACAACAAATCAAAGTGACCTCCATGACTTATCATATTCAATGCATGAACATCAATTCCAAATATTCAGAGGAAGGATATAACAATATCTCAATTCAAATTCATTGATAAGAGCACAATTATGCGGAAAAATATAAATTGCAAATTCATTCTTCACATAAATATAAAACATGAAGACTAAAATTTATTGAATGGTGCCGCATTTTGGCTAATTAAGTATTCACATGAGGTTATATTTATTAACAAGTTGTTGTGAAACTTGTATGTCGATAAATTAACACCAGATATCCCTTGGTGAATGCTCAAAACATTTTAAGTACATGGATCGTAAAAATTTTTAGCAGACTGGGTATTTTATTGCTTTGTTATTGGTGAATAATGTAACGAGTTACTTATATAAAAAGAGGTAAATTTATTTTAAAAATCATTCTACCCCCAGTGCCCCTTAATGGAGTTAAACAAACTAAAGTTTGCAAGTGGTGGGAGATTATATAATAAGGACGTCATTAGGGTTGTCAGTAGGATTATTATGGAGGCACTCTGACTAGTGTTGTGTTTTTTTTTTGGTTTTTTTTTTGGAGGGGGGAGCTAAATTTTCGCAAATCTTGAAGTTGAAAATTATTTGGACCGGATGGATTTTTGTACTTAAATTGCTTTGAAAATTCCTCAAAAGTGGGGGAAGGGCAATGGCTCCTACAGTTCTAGTGCCACTGCATTGCCCCTGGGGTAAAAAAGCTACCAAGCTATACTTATATCTTAATGGTTTATATTAATGTTACAACCGTTTTAAAGGAAAAAATATGTAATACTTTGCCACGAATTGCAATGATGAATTGTTCATTAATAAATAATTGATTCATTTAATTAGAAGGACACTTCAACAGCTGGTTCAAATCGCTGATGACAACCTCTTAATAAATTAATTAACAAGAGAAAAAAGGATTAAAGTAGAGAAGGATTAAGACTCAATAGACAATGCTAATGAATCAATCGCTTGGAACGAATGTATTGGAGCTCTTATGTATCTATTCAAGTCCCAATGGACACTCCTTTATCCCAAGGCTGTCTGTAATTCTAAAATTATAAAGATATATTTGTCAAAAAAGTAGTGTAGGAGATAATTGCAGAGTATTTCAACATGAATCACCATCAAATATATTCAATTTTTTGCAAAGCGATCATTTTGTAAAGTTTCTGCACAAAAAAATGGTATTCGGCAATAAGTTTTTTCGGCAAAGTGTTCTAAAACTACTGTTGTGTCATTATATTTTTGGTCCAGTCCAGCCATAGCTCCGGGGGGACCATTCATTAAGACTATTGGTCCTTCCGACTTTCAGTACAAGAACTGAATGTAAAAAAATAAGAAATAAAGTTGAATGGCGTCATGAAAAACATACACACTTTATAAGTTTTAGGACTGGTATGCAGGACCAAATTGACCCGGACCAATACTATACTCGACAGAACTGTAATCTTCTGTTATAACCACAGACCGACACTACATTATCTGAAATCCAATTTTTCCCCTCTTAGCCGTTCAAGCGAGTACGAAAATTAATTTATTTACCACTCAATCTGTGTACATATGTCTAGCTGACTTATCAATTTTTATTCAAATCTGTAATATTGGATTAACAATTCTTCTATCCACCTTTTTTTGTTCCTATTTTTTTTAATACCTGCTGTGTAGTATATAGGCATATATTCAAAAATCAACATAAATATTGATCGATAGTATTATTTTGATATAAATATCTTTATACATTATGTAAATATTTTAGTACATTATATTTTTTCATGATATTTATTGAACGTGAATATTTGGTAATATTGATGTTAGTTATGATATGTATACACACATTTACTTAGTTAGCAAGTTCAAAAATATGTATACAGTTCTAGCAAGATTCACCGCAGGAAAATAGTAATTGGAGAATTGACTGCAGTAAAATCGTCATCAGTAGAAAATTGCCCGCAATTATACTTAATATGTAGTGATTCATCTACGAAATAACCGTGTACAACAGATCAGAATGAACTGATTCAGTAAAATCATATACTTTAAACTTTTTTATTTATACATGATAAGGATAGTTATTTATTAATTTGATTTATGATAAATTACTATGCAAATATTCATCAAAAAACTCATTTCTTCATCTTTAAGGCCTTAAAACTCAGAGTTGGATTGAGTTTCAGATCCAAAATTTCATTTCTAAACTGGCATATGGTCAACAATACAATACAACAATGGTCAGTAAATTGTGGTCAAATCCACCTCCTTGTGAAAATGTCTCCAGTATACCTATGTATATCTATATATTAGTAGCAAAAAAATTTATTTATATGTATGTATAAATCTTTCAATTAAATAAAGACATTTTTGATCTAAAACATACCATTGCAGTCAATAGAGATCTTGCAGTCGTTTAGCATGTACATATAATATATATTGCTACCTAATATATGTATGTCTCATATTTATATCTTTGATTTAAGAAACAATTTTGTAGTCATATTAATCAAATCTCGATGGAATTGGTGTATACCATTGAATGGATATACAGGAAACCTGTTTGAGTTAGTTAGTGCTCTACAGACTAAAGTACTTTCTGGCTTAATTAAACTGTTCAACCAAAAAAATGGCACTAAAACAGTATATCCTCAATTTAATAAAATTTGATCATTTGATTCAAAATGTGTCTTTATTTTTTCTCTCAGAGTCTCGTGGCCTTCAGAAAAAGTCCATACATCTTTCGTTATTTTTTCCCATCTTTAAAGTTCAAAACTGTTTTAATCCCTTTGTGTTGAAGATAGGGATATATTATGTTAACATATTTTAGATCTAAATGTTAAGCAATTCTAAAACCATTTTGGAAATGTCAACCTAATACTTATAACTTATTTTCGTTTAAATTGGAAAATATGTTCCTTTTATACAGATGTTCAAATAGTTTTAAGACGAATAGATTCAAAATGTTTAAAAGGATCTCATTGGATAGCTAAAAGTATTAACTTTAATTTAAAATAAAAGAACTTCCTAAAAAAACCATATATCGTTGTCAATTTGAGATTAGGTGATCTGAGCTTGCAAACTAGTAAAGAAACAAGACGTTATGTTTTTAATTTCTTTTTTTTTTCCTGAGGAAAAATAAGCAAAATTTGTTTTAGAATACTTCAAAAACAATGACACACTGAGTATCAAGACCATAAATATTATCATGTCCACAACATTATATTAGGAGTAATTTTTATAAAAAAAAATTCCTGATATGTCCTGTAGGAAACTTAATGGGAAGCCCTGAATTGATCACGTGCTCAATGCTTAATTTTAAAAAAATGAACAAGAACAGATTAAAAAAAGGAGAAACTAAGTTGATTTACCCCATCAAGGATAAGTTTCAGGACTGATATAAAGGACTGAACTGGACCGGGCTGAAACTGTACTTAATTGCAGTCTTCACTCCTAAATAAGGACTTACGTTTTACTTTGGACAAGTGAAGTCCATAATCCTTTGAAGAAGTTCGGTCTGGACTGTTCTAAAAGAAACATTCTGTCTTGATCACTCTCATTTAAAATTCGATAGAGACAGATTCTGTACAGAGTAGGGATTACAATTTTTTGCCCTATATTTTTAATTACCAGGTTTTTATACGCATCCAAATGATAGTTGAAAAAAAAGTCCGTTATGGTTTTATTCCATGTCCCTAATTGTCAAAATATCGAGGAAACAACATAGAAGGCAACGTGTGTACCATCACTTTTGTGCTGTTGATATCCCCAACCAGACTGCCTAAAAAAGTGGAAGTCCAATACCACCTCATACAGTCAAAAAGAGCCAACACTTATATTCAACATATATGGGTGACTTCTGCCCTGTCTGTATGAGGTCCTCCTCTAACCCTGAACTAAAAACCCGTGTACAAAAAATGTCAAAAACATGCATAAATAATGGGTGAAGTAAAAAGTTCTGAGCGTTTTAGTAAAGATTATCCCATTTAGATGGTTCGATACGGATTTCTGGCTAATTTTCATTTCCTGGGCAATAGAATGAGTTGGTGAAACTCGAGGATTTCCAGTATTTCATCGACAATCTCAACTTTCATATTACCAGAATGGAATCCTTAGAACCACTGTTATGCCGTTGCATTCGATGCTTTATGTTTTCCATAAATATGTCAATTTTTGCCCGCTTGTTCCGCCTTTTCACCTTGGTTGCAGAGATAATGATATCGAATTTTCTCTTTTTTTTACCTGCCATTTTGGAACACTGTAACATACATCTGGCTTCAACAAAAATCTGTAAATGATGTTTTTTTAATTGTACACTTCAGGTTTAATCATACTTTAAGCATTTTTTAATGCAATGTATTAATTGTGAGATATAGGTCACTAAAGACATCTAGCGAAAACGCTCAAAACTTTTTACTTTACTTAATACTTTGTGCATGGCCATTAAGAAAATCATTTGAAGCTTCATGTCTACTTATTCCACATGCAAGTAGATATTATTCAAAGTAATCCTTTTATGACTGAGGAAATTGTGTAGCTCCACCAACATTTATTGCCGTATTGCAAAAAAAAAAAAACAACCCACATTTTTAAAATAATTTTATTTATGATGAATATCATTTAGGATTATTACCCCTTTTTACATTAATGAGCTCATATTAAGAAATTACTTTACCAAAAAATACAAAAGGTACTCTGAGGTACATTGAGATAAGTACATATTTATATGTAAAATAGTAAAGTGTAGGTATATACCATAGATACCAGAGGAAGTTCACCTATTTCGGCTAACAATAAATGTAAATTGCACGTATAATAAATCGAGATAAGTAAGGAATAAAGATAGTTGTAACTATATACCCATTAACTTTATAAAAGATTGGATTAAAGAATATGTAGAATATCTTTACAATTTAAAAGTGGCTCATTAAAAACAAATTGAAAAAAATATTTTTGTTTAATCTTTGAATTTGCTAATTTAAGTAAAATGCACCAAGTAGTGTTGGGCGTGTGTCCGAAAATCCTGGACCGAGCTGAGACCTTTATGATGTTTAATTTTAAAAATCAGACAACATTGGTCCCATATAAAAATTTGGACAGATTGGTCTTAGAAAATAATCTGTCTCATTTAAAATACGGGTTAGATCGATTCTAAAGATGAACCCATAGGCAACTTCTTTTTTTTTGTTAGATAGGTTCTTCAAAACCTGCACCAGTCAACAAAAAATGCAATCAATTTACAAACTTTTTCCCCCAAATATTTACCACTTCTTAGAATACGTGCCAGGAGCGAAAATATAACAATTTATCGTACTCTGGGACTCAGTGAGACGTTTGCTTGCAAGATTAGGAGGAAATTTGAGCCCTCTGAAGGGATCATCTTCCTCCGACGCATCGAAAAGTATAACAAATGGCTCCAACACAATTTTCCACGACTTCGTCTTGCCGAACTTTTCAGATCAGAATACGATTGACTTCTTTTTTTTTTTGTGTGAGGTGTGACAAACCAACTAAACCCTTGCAATACCAAAGTCAAACTAATCAGTTGGACAAAGAAGGAATTCCAGGATTTGCCAAAAGTGTCGAAGCCCTGTTCTCGTTTTTAGTCTGTTATAGAAGCTGTAATTGAGGCTGAAGGTGATTTTGTTAAATAAAAGAGAGTTCAAAAACTAGCAAGCTTTCAGGAACTGGATTTTTTTTAAGTTCTTATAAATGGTTGGCGAGGAAAATGCATTTGAAACAAAAAAAAAGTCCTATTCGCGGCACAGATAACTTGATCACCCTGTATTTCAAAAATTATGAGCATTGATACAATAACGTTATATTAAGTTAAATGTGTCACATAAATCCTATTGGTAGAACTCATAAATTGGGAACAGAGAGAAAATCAGTCCACAGATTGAGACTAAAATTAAACTGTTGATATATTGAACCGTTTGAAACTATTACGGAATAGATTAGGGGTTTAGTCTGAAAATCATAACAGTCTGAGACTGTTATGATTTTTAGTGGACCATACCAGCTCAGCCCTTTAAAGAATTTGATCAAAATTGTTCTCAAAGAAAAATTGGTTGGAATCGGTCTGAGTTAATAGATATATCGATGATGCCATCAACCGTGTTTCAGATGTTTAATGTCATCTACACAATAATATAATATTTATTCAACTCATAAGTCAAGAGCGGGGAGAAAATCCCTACATAGATTTAGATCTTTAAGAAAAATTGTCTAGATATTGAGAATGAAAGAATCAGCCTACGATTTGAAAACGATTCAATTACTGTTTTCGGTCTGATATCAATTACTGGATCAAAAAATATCGGTCCAAATTGGTCTTGAAAAATTATTGACCACCAAAAAAAAAAGAAGAAAAAGAAGATCAATCTTTTACCAAGTCTCATCACAAGTACGTACTTCGTACATGGCCCCTTGGTAACTCTAAAATCAATCAAAATCTAGGAACCTCCAAATCTGGCATTATTTCTTGTCTATTGTGTATATTTTTCCATATCTATAGATCAATTTTTTCCCCCACTCCTGATTTATGAGTTGTACAAATATGACTTATACAACTCATTTAACTTCATATGGTAATTATTTTGACAATAGATATAACATAAATTGAGTACTAACGCTGAGTAAAAGCGTATGGAATTTTTGAAGGTGGGATTTAGTGAGCAAGAACAATGGGATATATAGAACACATTAATACATCAATAACTCTAGATCTTGCATGGATCAAGCGTCACACGAATACAATATGAAGAGTTCAAACATTCAATTAAAGATAAATAAAAAATATTCTTGGTGCTGAAAGATATTTAATGTTTTATTACACTCATTCGATTAATAAACTGCCATACCTTAACATTATTTGTTGTGAATATGTTTTAATTTTTGAATAAGAAGACACTTCGTCCAATCAGTATTGGATATACTGGGAGAAGAAAAAGATATGAAACCTTCTAAAACTACAATTTGCGTAGGTGTTGTTGATTAAATCTTAGAATTCCAGTTATTTTTGTATTGCTTAGATTCTAAGCCTTTGATCCATGTACATATTGTAGACAAAAATTATGTATATGTTGCGATGGAGGCAAGAAAAGCCGTCATTTAATCTGCGCTGGGTCTGTTGGGTCATAAATCGTTTGGCGGATAGGGACAACTTGAAGGTCAACTCAGCGATGAAGATGTTAGAGTATGCAAAGGAAAAGAAGGTGCATCGGATATCCTGTGGGCAAGGAAGGTCGCAAAAAAGATTGCAATGGCTACTCCTGTCCCAACGTCAAAAATAACTCTGTCTTCAGTGATGTCGACAACTCTTGAATTATTTGAAGCAAAACAGCAACCGGGTAAGTATTTTTTTCTGATGAAAAGACCTTTACTAAATGCTTTGGCGAGTCTGACAGAAACCAATACCAAACATCCGGACTCTGTTGGGGGTTTTGGCATCAACTGGAGAAAAAATGTCTCCAATTTGGTTACCCATGCCCGACTACTTGATGGTTGAAGGAAATTGTGGTCCCATAGATTACCAAGACCATGAGGAAGTCCAAAAAGGCCGTGTACGTATTTCAGCTGGACGAGGCTCCGGACCATACCGCTAAAATTGTACAAAAGAGGATGAGAACCAACATGAACTTCTGGTGGAATACCCGTTGGCCTCCTCATAGCCTAGATATGAATCCACTGGATTACTCCATTAGGTAGTAAATTGAGAAGAAGGCCTTCAATGTCCTCCACCTGAATATTGATGAACTGAAGACTTCCATTAAACACCATTGGATGATCATGGAAAAGGACTACGTTGCCAATGTGGATAAGGGGGTCCAGAGGCGGTTGGAGGCTGTTATTGAGGCTGATGGTGGTTACATTCATAATTAATGTAGATTGTTATAGAAAAAATAAAATTTTATATGTAGAACATCATCTTGATCAATTATGAGTATTTTAATTACTATACTTAAAGGCAGATCTCAGTACTTTTTTTACGGTAGGTATTGGAAAAAGCAGGGGTGTTATGCTATAAAATTTGTTAAACTCATGTTCCTTCCTTATTTTAAATTTTTAATCGATTCAACCTATAAGCCACCGAACATTCCATGAATTTATAAGTCCCTAGATGTTCCGGACAGGATGTAATAAGAGGACATTACCTTGCAAAAGAAAACGTTTGTTCACCCAATATAATGTTCATAATACTGATTTACTGCAAATTGTACTTTTAAATTTGGGATGTTATTCAAGGACTGGGTGCGGCAAAAAAAAAAAATTCCTTTTGTTTTTGCTAGATAATTCAAGGTTTTTGTATATTAAATTAAATTTTTCCGGTCAAATACTAAAAATAAATAAAAAATCAAATAAATAAAAAAACTATATCCTTCTTTGTGTCTGAAAAACCGAGAAAATCCCATCTAAACGTTAACAACGAATTCGGGTCACTCTTTTGGACGTTAGCAAGAAACCAACAGAGATTCCAAAACAGTTGGGGTAGCCAAAATCGAATATGAGTTATTTTTATTTTATTGACTTAGCCAAATACAAGTGGTTGCTGAAATACATCTTGATAAAGTTCTAGATTGAAAATATTTTTTTTGTTTTTTGCCTCCAATGGTACAGGGCGGTATGTAACAAGGGATTGATTTAAACTCATACAGGGTAATATCCTAACATACAAGTTTATTCATTCCTTTATGTAACTCGTAAGTCTATTCTTTCTACGGGGTGTACAACATAACTTCATTTTTCAAAAAGACAATAGAACTAGCTGTATAAGTGATAAACGTTTTATTCTTTTTTAATTGTGAGTTTTGTTATATACACTATACAGTCTCGAAAATCATATGAGATAGGTGGCGTCCTTCATTGTCCAGGCATTGAATATGCCAAGGCTCAGAATTTAATAACCAACGATATTTCTTTCTTTTTGGTTCTTCTTTAAATAACTTTGACTTAATGGGTTTAAACAGGTAGTTATTCTTTACAAAAAGATGAAAAGTTGAATTTGCAATTTTTTGGAGTATTAATTGATAATGTAATATGTTATTGGCGATTCTGTAAAAGTCTTTAAAATGTTTATTTTTCCAACATAAATCCTCTTTCAATAACTGATTTGAGCAAATTGCACCAATTTACAATTTGTTTAATTTCCATAGCATTATTACCCGTGGAGTTTTTGAATTAGGAAAATGCATTGGTATTTGTATATTAAGAATTAGACCAATTAAATAATTATCAACAGTCACACCAATTAAAACTCAAAATTTATTAATTTAATTTTGTAAGAAATTCTGCAAAATATTTTTTTGACAAAATTTATTTTCAATGGTAAGCGTACTTGAGTATAGAGGAACATGATAATAACTGTTTGTCTTTTTCACAAAATGACGTTATAATCTCGTCTCTTGTTGAAACCAATTCTCTTCTGCTAATGCTTCTACAGCATGATTACTACTATTTAAAAAAAAGAGAATATCATGTTGGAGCACCTGGTATAAAAATAAAGAAAAAAAGGTCAGTTGAAGCGGTTGTAAAATCCGGTCGTCGACTCTCCACCAGTTCGTATCTATGGTATTACCGTATGAAAGACCGATATAAGTATTTTTGTGATCATCTTTATTTAGAACTGAAGACTTCATTCTCGTCCAGTTCATTCTTGGTACAGTTAAATCCTAAAAACTTGCAAAGTTCGGTGGTCCCTGATGACATCACCTAACTTTATTTCTTCTTTTGTTAATCTGTTCTATTACTGAAAGTCTAAAGGACAGATAGTCTTATGGTCTTGTGCCAAGGACTATTCCTAATACTGGACAGTATCAAATAGAATCCCAAAAATGTATTTTTGGGTGACTTTGCCGAAAATTTTATTGTCGAATACCATTTTCCGAATGGATACTTTACCGAATCACCACTTTGCCTAACGGACACATAGCAGAAAAAAATAATAAACATATTTGATGATGATGCAGGCTGTAATACTATTTAACTATCTACTAAACTACTCGATTTACAAACATATCTTCATAATTTTATAGTTGGATGCAACTTGAGGGCTGAGGAGTGTCGATTGGCACTTTACCCGACACCTAAAGGATCCATTACAAACGATTGATTTATTAGCATTGTCCATTGAAACTTAATCATTGATTGATTCACTTCTTCTCTTTTTAGGCATTTATCTCCTTATAATTTATTTATTCGACAGTTGTCATGTTTTTTTGTTACACCTTTTCTTATACAGTCCAAAAGACATGCCCTAAGACTGGACTTGACCAAATGAATAAGGACTGATACAATACTTGATTATTATTTTAATTTATTTATGTTTGTATAATGTATATGGTTATTTTTTTGGTTAATTAATGTTACTTCACTCATTTTACCCCTATTATACAAGGCGCAGTATTATAATATATGTAGATATAATTATGCTCATATCTAAAATTACACCAAATTACCTTGAATTTTTGAATTCTTTATCACTTTTACATGACATATTTTGCACTCAATTTGAAAAATCAATTACATTGTAATTATCTGTCCTGCTTCAAATATCAAGTGTAATTAAAACATTTTAATACGTTTTGAAATAGGTAATACCTACAATAGATAGATAGACTTATATTCATATTTTCTTTGCATCCTTATGTTTGATCAACCAAGCAAAAGATAGTGAGTTCATAAAATTTGAGTCAATAAATTATGTAATGATCTCTTTTTTATTTGTCAAGTAATTTCACATAAAGCTATTGGGAAAACTCTATTTGACACCAATTTTTGCCTCCTTAAAAAAACATGTTCCTTTTTTAAATTTATGTACAAACTGCTCTACTTATATTAATTGTTTATTATGCATATACAATATACCTATTTACTACAGGGGGTTCAGTTCAAATCGGCGCCTTTTTCAAAAATATTTTAATTGTCACTAATCCAACATTTCTCGCCAGATTTACAAAAAAAAATCTCCAGATTCATTTACAGTCTATATCGATAACGGGAAGAAGGAGATGGTGCAGAATAATCACTCTTTAGTTTACCAACTCCAAAAAGCGGGCGTGTCAAAAAAAAAAATCTGTAACTAATTAGCATCACTAGAGAGAACTGTTGAAGGGGTCAAGGTCAAAGTTCCGGGTCATACAATATGTAAAAAAACGACGCAAAACAGAGCATAACTTTCGAACAAACAACTATACATCATGGGTATCATTTGTTGTCAATTTTTACAGAAAATTATTTTATGGAGGGGGTTTACGGTCTACTGAGTCCCAGTCCTTGTTATAATATTTTGATAAACTTAGGATTAAGCTGTTTCGTTAAATGAAAGAAAAAATACGGGCTATAGAGGGTACATAATGTACATATACATATTCATTTTTCACATTTTACTATTCTTCCATTACAGTAACAAAATTACTTTTCGCAGAAAACTTTTTGAAATACTATTTTAATTAACTTAACTAAATAAAGTTATTAAATGAATAATGAATTTCAAACAAAATAATTGATAATAAGGAGCAACCTCTGAATGTTAATTTTTTACATTGAGACTCAGAGCATCACAACAAAAAGAAAGAAAAATAAGGGGTAACACCAACAAAATACTTAAATTTAGATTTCTCTACATTTAAACTGACACTGTACTAATTATGTATATTAGGTGGCTCTCATTGTATGCAAGGTCGAACAAATAAATCAGGACAAAGTTTATGTTCATCAAAATCAATAACGAGAGTTACATGGTCAAAGTCTACGGCCTTTATGAAACAATATTAACATAAATTTAACATTTTATTCAATTTGGTAGGCGTAAGCCGCACCCAAGAGCTCAACCCTGTACCTGTCGTTACTAACTTGAGCAGGATCCATGATACTGACCTTCAACATCTTCATAGAGGGGTAGGACTTGACACAAGCCTTTCCTTCTAACTTCTTCATAACATAGAAGACCGAGTGGCTCATATTGGGGGAGTTTGGGCCATGTATCGACCTCCAAGTAAGCTGGAACATTGGCTTGGAGCCAGTTTTGGACATTTTTGTGTGTCAGAGTAGAGACCATTTTTTTGAATGGTTAGGAGCGAATTCAAGGCCTCTAAAGGACTCAGCACTTATTCACACATAAAAAAAATATATCAAATAGATCCAAGAAATTTTGACGACTAATCTCGCCGAATGTTTGCCCTTCAAACTCGCCAAATCTGAATCCGACGTATTTTATATGTTTGGGGTACAACGGAACAAAAAACCAACCGAATCTTCTGCCACACCAAAGACAAACTTATCGGTCGGATCAGGAAGGAGTTCCAGGATTTGCCAAGTGGCAAATGTCTGCTTGCGTTTTCAATCTGGTATTTGAGCCTGGAGGTGATTTTATTAAATAAAATAATTCAAAAACTAGCAAGCTTTCAGAAACTTGATTTGTTTTTAAAGTTATTATTACTGGATGGCGAGGAAAATGCATTTGACAAAAGAATCCTATTCTTGGCACAGATATCTTGTGCACCCTGTATTTGTATGATGAGGTTATGTGAAATAGGAGGATCCCCTCCTCAGCAAATGCATAATTTATTGTTATTTGAAAATGTTAATTAAACTCATAGCTTGTTTACATTCAAAATGGCGTTATTAGGTCAGGTAAATATTATTACTTTCATTTATTTTGTAAGTAATGGCAGTGTATATATTTCCTTTTCTCTGAAAGGAATTGAAACAAGTTTTATAAATTATTACTATTATTTTGTAATAATTTCATAATGATAGTGCACATTGAAAGTTTTGCTTTACATAGTTTTGAAAATCCTATCAGAGAAGTCTTGTTCCCCAATGTGGAATAAACTTAACTTCATTATTCTAAAACCTATTATTTTTTTATTTTTCTGTTTTTCTTTAAAAAAAAAAGAATATTGAAAAAGTTTTAAAAGAATGTTTATTTGATATTAAAAGAAGTCATATTTAATTAAAATATTTCTTTTTAATTGTGGATGATTCATTAATCAAGTAATCAGTTATTGGCAATTTCGCAAAAGTCTTCAAATGTTGTTTTTTACGGAATAAATCGATTATAAATACCTCATTTTGAATAACATTTTGAATTCTCATTTGACACCGGATCTAATGGGAGCAACTGTAGCTCTTTGGCATTATTATTCGTGGACTTGTTTGTATTCAAATATTTTTGTAAATTTTAAATTATGAAAATGAATTGAAAAATTCGTTTTTTTGGTATATTAGAAATCGAAGCAATTAACTGATTTTCATAAATTGTACCATTAAAAACTCAAGTCCTAAATTGCGATTAGTTTAATAATTATTAAATATTTTATCCAAACATTTTTTGGGGAATATTTATTTTTTACGGAAAATACACGTTCCTCACTCCTCCAAAGCATGATAGCAACTGACTGTATTTCCAAGAAAACTTTATAATTATGCCTCTAGAATATATTTAAACCCCGCCCCCCCCCATCCCCTACGAATTCTACAACCAGATTTTCTAATATATAAATAGTTTTTTATTTAAGTTATATTCCTTGTATAATAAATACAAATTTTGATATCGTATTGCTATTTTGCTTACATAAATACTTCAATCAACTTATCTACAAATTAAATGTGTTTAGTGTTTGGACTGATAATGCCAGACCGGTTTGATATAGTTATAACTTTTATTAGACCATCTAATTCTGTACAGGCTCAGTCTCTAGAATGTAATAGTTACTGATCGTTCAACAAAAAAAAAAAAATGATTTAATTACCTTTTTAACAAAAGGTATATCTGTCTATAATTTAAATATCCACCCACGGTTTAGAACGCGGATAGAACCAAAATATTTGTCCATATCAGTCTAGAAAAAACATTTAAGATATAATCGAAAAAATAATCAGCCCTGGAACAAATCTTAACGCAAGGTTAAATAAACAAATTGATTGTTTCATCAGGATTGAATATTGAAACTCCAAAATTTACCAAACTAATAATGGAATTGGTATAAAATATATTTATGCTTAAGGGCAAAATTATTATTGGTCTTTAGTTTCGTCACGATACCATAATTTTCCCACCAGTTCCGGTACAAAAAAAAATTCCTCAGTATTTCAAGACTTCTCGATATTTATTTTACCAAAGTTGTAGTTAAGGGTTTTTTCCGTATATTTAATGGAGTGTCTCTAAAGTTTTTGATCTGAGTGATAGATTGGTAAGCTAGTTAAAAATTTTGATGAAATTATAAAATACCATTTCATTTTATTAGATATAATATTTGATATTTAACCCTCGTGCTCAGGGCTTTTGTTTAACCTGCTTGGCATCTTTGCCATAGCTTTCATCAATCAATGGGAAAGGTGTTTATTTCGGAGCATTTGGAAGGAGCTTTGATGCTAAATGAAGCAGTCTGGGTAGTTTTTGATCTGCTTGCCATCTTTACTGTAGCCTTAATCAATCCATGGACATGGGGGGTCTATATTGAAGTATTCAGAGGGAGCCTAAAAATGAACGGGCGTCAGCGTATTTTAACTTTCTTGGTGGTCCTTTAATTTCATAAAGCAAGCTTTGGGGAGAGGTACTTTGATTTTGTTCGTAAATGAGGTTAAATTTTCACCTTGGCAATTTCCCATACTGACAATTTTCTCCAGGGAAATTTTCTTAAAACCCCTAAATACATATGAAGGACTGAGAAACGTGATTCTTGCAAAGCTGTAATTTCACAATTTATCTTGTCTTATTAGAAATATATTTTTTGAAAGTTTTTGATCATTTGAGGATTAACGACCTAGAAAGTATTTATTAGCAAGAAACAATATAACATTTAAAACAAAAATAAGACCAAATGTCATTTTTCATCAATAATAAAATCATAGCTTGTCATCAGAGTCTGCTTATATCTTTAAAAAAGTTAATGATATTAACGTGAACGATTTATTTTTTTAAATGTCATACATAAGAAAAAACATTTTTCTTTATAAGTGATTGGATAAAAAGTTTTTCCTCAGAGAAAGCAGTTGTAGGATTTCACTTTAAAAATTATAAATTATTATTCAATAAATATGATGAACATATATGTAAAACGTCAGTGTAAATATCTGGCACGTCAACACAACCGCAAGCTTCTGAACGCTTTTTCTGAAAAATAAGTATGGATTACATATCTATTCTTGGACGAATTATCGCCCATTTCTATTCACAATTTTTCTGTAAAGCCTAAATTGATTGTCACAAAGAAAGAATGTTAAATTAATACTAATTATTTTGGTTGCAAGGGCTATATCAAGGCCAATATATAGTTAAAAACGAAATCTTTCGGCCCCTTAAAGTTTTTTGGAAGACATTTATTGGATGATTCAAAATCTTTTAAAACTTTATTTGTCCCTTAAGGAGTGGCATTTCTAACTGATTCCCTTAAGGAGTGACATTTCTAACTGATAATATCCCTCTAATCACTGCTATGTTTATGGGAAAGTCAAAGGAACATAGTTTGGATTTAAGGAAGAGGATAATTGAGATCCACATGCAAGGTCATGTGCCCAAAAGCACTTCTCGAAGCATTATTGTCAAGAACAAAGTTAATTATTCTGTTATTAATAGGAAAGACCGTGATTGCGAGTCCAAGATGTCTGCAAAACTAGGACACATGTAAGGGATAGTAAGGGATATCACCAATAGATAGGCCTAGACAAGACATCTAAAGTTTTTTTTTAAATACAAGGAAGATTTAACGTCAAAAGTTAAATTAACAAATTTAGTTAAGTTGAACTTCTATCAAAGGTTTTTTTTTTATATAAATGTTTATGATCAATCTTTTTTTATGTGTCTTAAAGAAGGATAAAAATATTAAAGTGAAATATAGCCTTTTTCCCTATCTTTCAGTTCCCTTGTGTATACCAGTCAATGAGCAACTACGGATATCTAAAAAAATAGCGAATACGGTTTTTTTACTTAGAGAGAGAAAAACTATAATGTCTCCTGAAATTTGAGCTGCCCTCGATCATGCAAAAGTATTGGTCCGAAAATCGGTTTTTATTTTATCAAAAACTGCCAAAAGTCTACGTCATAATTTTGATGAGCTTGCTCTGAATAAAGAAACAGTTCCAAGAGCTAAACACAGTTGTAAAAGAGCAAACGATATTAAGGTAACATTCCAATCTAGGGTGACCCTCGTTATCCATTGGGATGGAAAAATGATTCCAAATCTTATTGGGGAAAAAAAAGTTGATGGGTTACCTCTATTGGTTTCAGGAAAAGGAATTTGAAAGTTGTCATCTGTTCTCAAGCTTCCATCAGGGACAGGGGAGGCACAACCAACAGCGTTTCTCAATTCAATGAAAGAAATGGGTATTATTAACAATGTCAAAGGAATGTATTTGTGACACAACAAACTCAAACACTGCCAGGAATAATGGAGCTTCTGTCTTGCTTGAAAAATTACTTGTAAATATTTTTCCATTTGCAAGTAGGCACCACATCATGGGATTCATTATTGGAACAGTTTTCCAAGAGTGTTTGGGTGGCACATCTTCTCCCAAAGTTCCATTATTTAAAAGATTTAAAGGAAATTGGGAATCGATCAATGAAACGAAATCTGAATACCGAATTGCAGATAGGAAGTTGGCTAATCTTGTTGAAAACGTATTTACAAATTTTTGTAGATATAAGTAGCCCGCCCCTCATTGGCTACGATAGCTGAGAAACAAACAGATAGGCAGAAAGGCTACATTTCATTTAAATACTTTTATCGTTCCTTTCGACAAATAAAAAATGATTTATCATAAACATTTATTAAAAATCTTTTCATAGAAGTTTAACTTAACTAAATTTGTTAATTTTACTAACAAGCTGTAATGTGTACTGTACGGATGATATTATAACAAAATCAATAAAAATATGTAAAATTTCAAAACTTTAGGGTCGTTGAGCTACCTTTAAATATTCACAAAAATTGTTCAAACTTTGGGAATCGCGTTCTTTTTTATCAAAAAGAACGGATTTGAGCCCTATCTTTATTTTTATTTTACTTTTTCACAAAAAGTGATTTTATTGGCACCCTAATGCCAAAGAACACAAAAAAAGATGTGGACATTTGGAAATTGATTCTTTGGTCAAATTAGATCAAACATGAATTATTTGGTCATTATGATGTAGCATTTGTTTGGTGAAAGAACACTTTGCCCACTATAAAGTATGAAGGAGGTAGCATTATTCCACGGAGTGTTTTCTTGCCAATAGCCTTGGCAACCTCATTCGATTACATGGGACCATGAAAAAGGAAAATGATCCAAAACATAAAGCCAAGATGGCGGTCCAAACTCTCTGTGAACACATTTGACAATCTGGTGCATCAATACAAAAAGAAACTTGACGCTGTGTTCACACAAAAAACATTTTCAATTGATTATTCATAAATATTATTATTATTAATATTATTTTAGTAGGAGGGAAATATTTATGTGCACTGGATATTTGTATTTTCTTTGATGATATTTAAATTATGATAAATAAATTATATTAACTCATCCAGGAGTGTAAGTCAATTACTTTTCCAGGCTACTGAGAAATCTTAATTGTTCGAGCATACTTATACAGGTGTGCGCGTCTAAAACTAAGCACTCTTTTAAATTTTACGGTTTGAGGGCCTGACGAGGGGTTGTCTTATATACCTTAAGGCCAAGATCTTCTTTCACTAGCCGGTACATGGTACTTCTGCTGATGTTGAACTCCCTCGAGAGGCCGCTGACGGCGACTTTGCCTCTATTGTCCTCGACAGACTTTTTCACGGCAGCAACCATTTCGTCCGACCTTCGAGGCCTTGACTTAGATATTGTGGTCACCTCAGGAGTTCCTTTGGCTACTGCGCTGTAAACGGTGGTGCAGCTGCAGTTCAGAACCTTGGCAATTTCAGTGGGAGCATTTCCCCGCGCAGAAAGTTCCAAAATTGCGACTCGACGTATCTCCATATTATCAGTTGTTGTTTCACTATTGCTATTTAGATTTGGCTGGAGTTTTGTTTATAACTATTCAAACCCCTTACCTCGAAGTATAAACCGGTTTCAACTCAATAAATGGACAAAAAATCAATTTTTTTAGAAAACAACTTTAAATATTATTTTTTTGGAAAAAAAAAATTAAAAATTTCTAGCTATTCAAAGAAAATTAACTTTTTTGAGAATTTTTTTTTTTGAAGAATTAAGGTTTTGTGGAAATTTGGATATTTACAGCCCCTAATTGGCCTCCATCATCGCCAGATCTTAATCAGTTGGACTATACCTGGAGGTGCATCTTGGAAAGCAAGATCAACGCCAATTCTCACCCGAATTATGAGTTGCTGAAGTCAATAAATGAGGTGGAGTGACCTGCGACATTTTATTTTAAGATATTTACGCTTCAAATTTGATCGTCCACCAATATTAAATGTAAAAATTTATTGGGATTGTCTTCCTTTCTTGATTTTTTTTTTTCAAGATTTTTGTATGTTGATGGTTACGTTTGACCTTAACATATCTGTTACACAAATGTATATGAACAGGTGAATAAAATCTGTTGCTTTTGACATTTAAAACGATTTCGATTTTCCAAAAATGCATTTCCTTCAGACCACATAAGTACATACATATATAAATTAGAAGAACATGTTTTGAAGAAACATACATAGATTATAATTACTCTAGTGGGCATGTAAGTTAGGCATACTTAATTACCCTCTAGATACCTGCTAGTTACAGAAACATAGTATTCCTCTCATGGAAGTGATGCATTCATGTGTTTGGACATTTTTTTTTTGGTTGTTTGTTATACCTACAAAGGTAAAAATGATTACATACTCGTATGAGCAGGTATATAATTACAATGATTTGTAACATAGGCAATAAAAAGTGATGGATATTATTAGGATTGTAAATCCTAAGCATCTTTTAGCGAGTGATATTTCTATTGATGACAATCTGAAGAGTGTTTAGATATTTTCTAAAGCTGTTATCATTATTCATCATTCATGAGGAATGAATTTTCAAAAATTAGACGTCAATTGAAAATTAATTATCCTATTGAGATAACCAACTAGAAAGAGTCGAAAAAAATTATATGACATGTTTTACAAACCTTTAGTTGTGAGGGTGATTTTATCGTATCTATTATATAAATATAATTACATCTTAAATCCTTATCTGTTATTGTACATTGAAAGTTAATAGCTTTATTTTATTTTTTCAAAAATGTCACACTTAATTTCGATTGTTTAAATTGGAGCAACTTGTCCTTCCTAATGGGACAGTTGAAAATTTGGCTGGAGTGCATTTTTTGTAGGAAACTGGTAATTAGTATAACCCCTAAATAGATTTTAACATTAGCAGATATATGTTTGTATAGTGTGATACGTTTCAACGTAAGACAAAAGGATTTTTTCTCTACTTTTTATCTCTAACAGTTTGGAAGACCTCTGGTACTACTGGTCTACATGCATTTTTAAGGGGCTCCTGTATCCATCGAATAATTAATACTCAAAGAAGGGATTGAATTACAGGACGTCATCATTCCTTTTATAAATATAAAGGATTCCCAATTATGAGATGTAAAGGATCTTAATATAGCAAATAGTGATTGATTTTGGTCCGAAAATCCTAGACTGTTCTGAGAAGGTAATGATTTTTAGTGCAAAAAGCTAATTCGGACCTTCAAAGAAGTTCAGTCTGGACCGTTCTCAAAGAAACATTTGTTAGGAACGATTGCGTGAGCATTTCAATTCGATCTAGATATTAATTGTTGATGACATCAGTTGTGTTTCTAAATATAGCATATTGACCTACCATTACGTCATTTAAAGTTAAATGTGTTAAATCAGGAGTGGTGAGAAAATTTGCTCCAAAGATTGAGAACGAAAAAATCTTCATAAAACTCCAAAAATAATAACTGATTTTGAGGCTCCAAGTTTTTGATTATTTTTTAGGTTATTAAGAGGCTATGTACGAAGTACGTACTAATGCGGATACTCAGTTGGTAAGTTCTTTTTCTTCGATTTGGTCTTAAGGTATTTCTTAGATCGATTTATCATATATTTTGAAAGAAATACCGCGTGATGAACTTTAATAGTATCAAGGCCATTAACACTATTTACATTTTTAGTCGTTTAATTTGTGTTCTCACCTTTATCGACAAAAAATGTAAAATATCCCTTATTTTCTCTTTGCTAGTGTTCATATTTAATGCACACTCAAACAATGGTGTTAATTTTTTTATATCAAAACATCTTATCTTTCTAACGCCATCTACTGTAAGCCGATTGTACTTTTGCACTCGAGATACACATTAATAACCCATCTATTGGGAAAATAATAGATTTAATCCTATTAGAATGACGTCATATATGTCCAACACATAAATCAAAAATGGGAGAAAATCGGTCTAAATATTGGGAGCGAAAAAATTACCGGGCCGTGCAAAATTATTTACGGATTTTTGTTCAGAACATATCGCGGACAATAATGAAATTTCGAATGACTTGAGAAACAATTTATTCATACATTTTTAGAATAATAAAATAGCTTGTGATCAAGTTTAATCAATGTAGCCACCATTTGACTCGATGACACTAGTCAGGCAACGTCTGAAGCTACCACAGACTTGCTGGATATAATCGGTGGCCATGGAGGCCCAGGCCTTGTTAACAGCAGCCTTTAAGGCAAATATGTTATTGTGTTGTTTTTTGCAGGCCTTGGTCTCCACGTGCGCCTAGATAGAGAAGTCTAATGGGTTCAGATCTGGGCTCTGAGGGGGTCAGTAGTCCTTGGGCCATAAGTTCATGTTGTCCTTGAGCCATTCCTGAGCTTTCTTGGAAGCGTAGGCGGGTCTTGGATGCCAGAATCTTCACATAATCCTCTGCTGTTAATCTGTAGACAGTGGGGAACCATACCGCCTTCATGACCTTCACGTTGGAGGCCACGAGACCCAACATTATCACTGAAGTAGGGTGCTTTGTTGTTGCTACATAGCGGTGCTTATCTTGCATATCTCCAAAGCTCACAACACGGCCATTTTGCCTGTTGAAAATAGGATCGACCGTAAAAGTTTTCTCATCTGAAGAAATGATGATGCGTCCAGATGGGCTCTTGTTTTCATTCAAGATTTTCTTCGCACGCTCAAGTCTGACTTCTCGCTGACGTTCAGTTAGCAGAGGGCGGTCAGTACTCCTCAGGGACTTTCCTCCAGCCCTTTTCAATGCCCTTGAATAAGTTGATCTCGACGTTCCCATCTTTCTGGCCATGTCGGCAATGGACCTGTTGGGAGTCCTCTTGAACACTGTCTTTACTTGCCTTGTTGAGACAGTGGGCTTCCTGCCAGCCCCAGGGGAATGCTTGAGATCACCCCCAACCTCCAAGCGCTTGGAAACGTTGTAAATTGTCTTCAACGAGGCCCCAACCTGTTCCTTAATGGTGTTATGAGGCACTCCTGCTCGGAGGAGGGCTGCAATTTTGATCCTTTTTGTTTCCTGATTGGACATGGTCTCAGGTGTGGAAGTTGTTACGCTCTCACAGGAAGGATTTTTGTTTATTTTAACAGCAAAAATATGAAACAATCAGATTGGTTGCCGCAAAATCTGTTAAAAAGTATATTTACATCCTCGGTAAATAATTTTGCACGGCCCGGTAGCTCAGGATTTGAAAACGATTCAATTTCGGTCTACGGTCTGATAGTATGATTTGGAAAATTCAGTCTTAACCGAGCCTCAACACTAATAATAATATAAATTGCATACAAGAAATGCATCTTTGATTTTTATTTGAGTCATGAAAATTCTATTAAAATTGTAATTTTATTCATAGTACAAATGTTATCATAAATATCTTTTGATATAAAGGATTGAATAGTATCTTAAAATATGGTGATGCCCTCCATTAAAAGGAAATGGATTAATTATTATATAGGTATACAAATGTATACGTCAGTTGTTGTCCAGAAAGGTTGAATAAGGTGTTCTCTAACATTCATGCTACACTCACTCCCTGGTTGTGATACGGACTGAAGATTATAAACTCTAAGCTCATGTTAATGAAAATATTTTTATTAAAAAGATGAATATTTAGGTCGCGTATTATGAACCAAGTAGATTTACTTCAACTATAATGGTTGAGATATGAATCAATAAACACTTGCAAGGGAAAAAATTAAGAGTAGGATTTTGCAGTCAACCCAAAATGTATCTCACATAATAACTTATGCATTATCACGTAGTACAGCAACCAAACAACCCATAAAAAATAATTGGTTTTTTTGGTCATCTTTTTTGATCTAATTGCAATTCTATTATGAGCTTATATAGAAAGAAATGGGAATCGTTTATTTAGTTTGTATGCTATTTATGGACGGCATTAATTTGTAGTATTTATTTATCAAATTATAAATTTGGCTAGCTGTGTTCACTATTGACGGTACTAATAATAAAATTAATACTAATTAATAACCTGTAGTTTTAAATAGATGCTTTTTCCATAAAAATAATTGTTTTTTATCCATAAAAAATGGTAAAAAGTTCACATATGAGGCCCGTCAGCACAAAAACATGCCAGAAGGATTTTTCTCAAATTTAATTTAAATTTGTATTCTTCTACAAATTATCGTCCATTTCTATTGACTAATTATTCTTATTAACCCTTTGAGTGTGTCGCAAGTCGTACTTGAAGTAGCAAAAGTTCATAACCTCAATACAAAACTGAGAAGTTGATAGATTTTATGCTTGACAGAGGGCATATCCAGGACAATATAAGGCTCTTAAATCAATTTAAAGTTCTAAACTAGGGCTATAATTCGTGGGTATCTTAAGTCATTCCAAAAATTTGAATAATAAGCATATAATTGACTAAAATACATATGTCTATGAAATATTGGGATATACCCAACGACGCTGGAATACATTTGCATGTGAGGGAATTGGATTAATAATAATTTGACGTGACTAAGGGACTGCACATGATTGAGGATTGGGGGTCTTTGTACTTTTCAACAATTTTGAGAGGAATTTGTTGTGTTTTACTAATGCCAAATTTGACAAACAATTATTTCTAGAAAAGCAGAGTCTAAATTGGAACGAAACCCCTTTTTTTGAAATTTTTGGCCCTCAATTTAAGAAATTTAATTTTTTTTTATTGGGATGACTTAATATAAAAATTCTGCATAAGTGGGAGGTCAATGGCCTGTTGGTCCCTATAGTCCTAGAGCCACTGCATCTAGTATATATATATATATATATCGATTGGAATTTTCTAATTTACTTGATTTTTGTACAAGATTCCTTTTATTTTGCCATATTTAAGTAATTGTTGAATTAATTTTGAACAGCTGTCTATTTTAGGAGGACCTTCGGGGGTGTATGCTAGCTATAGTTTTAAATATATATAAAGAAAAGAAAAAAACCATAATAATAGTAAAATGTCGACCTTTCAAATAAGGTCATTTTAAGAAAATGAATGAAAATGTTTTTTTAAAAGAACGTCATTCAATGGCATGTGCAAAAATGTATTAAAAACCCCATAAAAAAATTAACTAAAATTACTAAAAAATATTCTTTAATGATAAAAGACGTCATTTGATGTGATATTGATATCAATAATATCTGGAAAAACCCGCTCGATAATATTTAATATAAGTGTGCGCAACCCATTACCTTTTTAAAATTGGTCTTTTTCAAAAATAAGTGAAGTATTTTAGAATATAAATGCATTTCATTTTTTCTCATGATGACCTTTTAATTAAAAAAATAATTATCCAGTGGTTTTTTTTCCAAATAATATTGGTATCAATATTTCATCAAATGACGACGTCTTTTAACCATTAATCCTTGTTCCAAAGCACACTATCTCTAAAAAAGGCCCTGACTTTTGAAGTCTTCAAGAAGCAGGTTTTCTTAATCTATAAGTGTTAAAAAAATTACTAACTGAACCGTTACCCGGTCCGAGACTGCAATCTGGACCGAAAAGTTGGTCTAGTAAGAATCACTTAAGATTGAACTAAAAAAAGTCGGTGCTGCATCGAGTCTCAACAGTAGTAACTACGTTAATTTTTTGGTTTATTTTTTAGCTACACTGAAGAAATATATCTGCAGTTTTTGTAGATATTTATTATAGCTTAAATAGAATTAGGATTGTATTTATATTTTGCATAAGTACTTTTCCTGTACATAGGTTAAAATAAAATTACAATATCTTACAGATAGATACTAATTTAAATATTCAAATTGTATGCTCTAAAGATACTCTAAGGCAACAGACATATTAATGGGGGAAAAATTTATCACTTTGAATCCTGATTGGTTTGAGGAAGGCATTCCCAATAGAGTTGTCAGAGCCAAATCCAGAAGATTCTATTTGCGGCAAAAGTCAAAATTCCACATCTCCCTATAGGATTGGAAAATTAGTAAAGAGTTATAATAGAGTAAACTGTTTAAAAAGGGATTCATTTAGTATCTACCAACAATTAGGCTCTAAAGACACTTTATCCGAATGAAGAAGGGAAGGTTTCTACATTACTTTTATCAATATTAATTTGTTTATATGTTTTTATTTATCTGTTTATAAAAGTATTTTCGTCACCTGCTAAGAATGTTAATTTGTAGTGATGAAAATTTTGTGTATCTTGGGCATGTTACAAAAAAAGAAACCAAAAATTAAGCATAGAATCCTGACAATTTGAAAAATATTTTGGAGAAGAGCAGCTCAGCTACTCTGACGTAGTTTACATCAGCTAAAATCAGCTATGACGAGGAAGGATGGGAGAAGGAAATAAACAAGGGCATTCGCAAGAATAAAGCCAATGTCAATCCTCAATTCTACTCTGAGTCCAACAAGGACTTACAATTATAACTCCATTAATAATACATTTTCATAATATATATATATATAGGTATAAATCAAAGAAAAGCAGGATCAAAAATAAATAGTTAGCTTTTAATTTTGAACGTTTGTATCTATGTCATTAATGAGTATTTTTAAAATGACTAATAATTAAATATAAGAACTGTTATGGAAAAATTTATTAATAATCTTTATGAGTTTGTAGATCCTAAATCTTCATGTGGGTAATATTCCAATATGGGGATAAGCAATTAAGTTTTTTAGAAGTTGATTACTACTAACTAAGTTTCGAAATTGCAATTATACTAAGGTTTTCCAATATAAGCCTACAGAGGTTAAGAGGTCACATATAACTTGTTATCACATAACCACTTCACAAAATCTATTTATGCAGATAACAGCAAAATACAATATGTATTGTAGACAAAAATATCGAGAAAAAAGGGTCCATATTCATTGAGAGTCTAAGATTGACTTCTACTTTTTTCCCAAGGAATTTTTGCACTATATACATGAAGAAAACGGATGGTCTCTTAACAATAAAATATCTTTCTCGAATAAGAGTCGAAAAAAAAGTAGACTTTGGAAGGAACAGAATTCGAGAGTTTCAACGAAGGAGCAGTGGATGAGAAATAATAACTCTTTGTTCTTCATTGGGTAATTCATTCGGGAATTATTTCTTCTTGTGAAACTCTACAGTTCTAAATAAACATTTATATGTATGTAATATCAGAATAGAATATACATTGTCCCGAGTAACTAATGCTCCACCAGACAACCTATCATCCCAAACCGAAAGTAACTCTGAAGTGAACTCAACAGCAAATGATAAAGTAGAAACTGTAGCAACTGATGAGGTAAACAGGTCATATATAGATGGCGAACTCCAAACCTACACAACGAAAACAGAACAACCAATGAATATATAGTCATTGGACGCGAAACTTCTACTAGCAGTATTGGACATTAGAACCTTACGCCTGTTACTAAGGCTAGCACGTCCTTCAATAGTAAGAATCAAAACCCAAAACGTGGAGTAATTTTACTTATCAAGTCGAGTATAAACCCAAAAGTCCAATTCTGCAAAGGGAAATCTCATAAAAGCACAGTGTTATCTTTTTGGTATTAACTTTGAAGTTCTGAGGATCTGTTCTTACAAAAAGAGAGAACCTTAACAAAATCGAATCTATTTCCAAGAGCATTTTTACTGACGAAGAAAAAAAAGCCAAGTTAGACCAGATGTATAGGAAAAACGATTTGAAATATAGGGTCCGAATGAAAATTAACAAGATTTATGACCTGTCACATTCCAGACTGCAGTGTATGCCACAAGAGAATATTAGAAATAGAAAAAAAAACAACCTCAGGCTATTTGATAATAATGGCATGAAATCGGATTACCCGAAATTCATCTGCAGTGAGATCAATAAATTCTACTCTAAACTCTACTCGTATTACGATTGCAAGAAGGATAGTAAATGCAAGAGATGCCAGACGAATGCAGCCTCCTTTTGTGAGGTCTTGAGGTGTGAACCAAGCGATGATGTTGAGATATCCCAGGCAGGTAAAGATCTAACTGAAAAACATTTTGACGCACTTTCTGATTAAAAATACCATTGTCAAAAATGCTAAGCTTAATAAATCTCCTGGGCCATCTGGCTTTACGTTCGAATTTTACAAAAAATACGCTGACCTCTTCATCCCTGTTCTACTCTCTTTTTACTTTTTTATGTCTCTTGGGTTTTCCCTGAATTGGCATCGGAAGTACAGATCGTTTTGTTAGCCAAAGCTAACAAGGATGCTGGATACCTACAGAACTACCAACCGTTAACTATGCAGAATTTGTATATAATTTTCTCCTATGTATTGACTAACAGAATAAATAGTTTGACAGACGCATATATGAGCCCCTCCCAGTATGGATTTCTTAAAGTGAAATTTATGGACAACATTCCCTTCTCTGTACAGACATTCCTCGAATCGTCGAGTAACCCCTCTGTGATCGCTCTAGATTTTGCCAAAGCCTTTGACATACTTTCTCATGAGTTCATTATTCGTACGCTATATAAGAAAAGGTTCGGCGATTATAAATATAACTAGAATGGTCCGAGTAATCTTAGCGGGCTCCCGTACCATTGTGATATATGGGAATCAAGAGTCATTTTTTGAGAATAGGAGAGGAGTCAGGCAGAGGGACCCCGTGTCTTGTTATTCAACGTTGGGATTGACAGATTTCTTCGAAATATACAGCAAGATGACCATATCATTGATTTTCGGTGATCCCAGCACATCCAAAATGCCTCTACTATGCTGACAACCTAACTTTGGAATTGGGTGGAAGCCCTTTCGAAACAGTTAAGTCAATTATGAATTAAGAATTATGACCTTACTCAAAAAGTTCTCAACTTCCGGATTAAATATTAATCTAGGAAAAGTAGAGATATTGAGTGCTTAGAGAGGACTGATAGAAAAAGGATCGCCAAACTTCTGTAGCACAAGAAACATCAAACTCCTTGGAGTATGGGTGGAGAATGAGAGTTGTCTCAAAAGATTAATGAGGAAATCGTCAGGAAACTTAATCAGGCTACCTCTTTCTTCACGAACTTCAACTTGAATATGTGGGACAAAATGTCAGCGTGGAACTCTTATGTTGCCATCTTCTAAGATTAGCCCCATACAATGAAGACACTCTTAAAAATATATCCGCTATAGAGAGCTCATTTCTCCAAACGAAAAGAAGAAGGGAAATTTCCTATGATAGGCTTTACGGTACACTGAATAGTGGAGAACTGTCTGTGATGAGCTTCTCGGATTTATGGAAGGTAATGAACTTTTATTGGGTTAGAAATATGTGGAATAGCGAGGAAACCTGGTCTTTTATTCTCAGTAACTTCCTGAAAGAGAGACAACTCTTTCTTAGGGGTAACCCCTTTGCTAGTTTTAAAAACGTTCTGGAGAATTTTGCATTATACTCCAAACGAAAGCAGTATCTGTGTAAAGTGTGCATAGATATTATTAAGAAGTTTGATTTGTCTTTCGGTTGGAAGTTGCAGATAGGAGGGCACTTGAATCTCCCGTAAGTGTGAAATGTCTCCGTCGATATTGCTGCGGACGTTCGATGGCCGAACTTTCTAATCGATAAAATGGCTGAACAGCCCTTTAGATAAAAGTTAGGTCTTTTTAAGGGCGTCAAAAGGCCTCTGGTGCCTTTCAGGATAAGAGCCTCGATAATTTCTACATCCGAGATCAAAAGATCTTTCAAAAAATCCGCTATGCCTCCTTTTTGTGAGTATTTGAAAAGAGGAAACATCAACAAAGGAGCATATAAACGCATCTAACTTATTAAATAAAAAAGTGTTTGACATCTTCTGAAAAATGGTTCAAATATCGAATACTCTCAGGAACGTTGGAGGTTGGGGCAAAATTCTTTAACGACCAGAGGAGTATTTGACCGTTTTGTAATGAAGCAAAAGAGACTACTCACCATCTCTTCTGGAGCTGCAGGGTTTTAAGTGTAGCATATGAGCAGATCTCATATGGACTGCAAGATAATTTTGGCACAACAACTGGTAAGAATGAATTTTAGGTCACTATTGTGGGAAGGAGGAAGGCAACGTCAACGCTATTATTACAAAAACAGAAGAATTAATAAATGCAAAAAGGACTAACAAGGACTTGAACCTTACAGACGTCATCCCCATTATTAAGTTACATATCAAACTAAGTAAATATATGGACTAGTTCTTCAGGTAAATGAAGACTATGTCACTAACGTTATTTTAATTTTTAATTGTTCTTCTGTCCGTTTGATAATTTCCTTGTTTTTACCATTGGGTTTTTTCAAAGTTTAAAATTTTATGTTTTATACAATGTGCTAAGCCTTTAGTTTATTTTGTTTCTGAATAAAATTACGCCATTTGGACAAAAAAAAAGTTATAGTCAATCATGGATCAAAAAAATTTAATGCCATCTTACTGTGACCATAAATAATCTTTGTACAAGGTTTGATCACAAAGTAGGCTTAACTTTTGCTGTAATCCTGGTGAATAACAAACAAACAGAGTCATAAAAATACCCTCAGTTCAACTCTGTTGGCGGGTGTAAATATATAGGACTCTGAGTTAATAAGAGACACAATAGTTTGGGTCATGTTAGCCATATCTTTATGATATTTGTGACATTTACATGAAACTTCCAAATGCAATATTTGTAGGAAGTTTCTGACCTCAACATGAACGTAAATAAAA
This sequence comes from Lepeophtheirus salmonis, assembly GCF_016086655.4. NCBI lineage: Eukaryota > Metazoa > Arthropoda > Copepoda > Siphonostomatoida > Caligidae > Lepeophtheirus > Lepeophtheirus salmonis. Next base: position 17,208,034 of record NC_052139.2, read on the forward strand.
GGTACTCACATCTATCTAGCATCTGTTGACAGTTACTCGCCTTAGTTTCATCCATTTTGAATGCGCAGTTTATTAAGCAACGATCGTATGAGTGAGTTAATATGAGTTTTTTTGTGAAAATGGAAAAAATAAAGTATCTATCTGTCATAAAATATTTGCTTTTGAAATTGTAATCTTTCAATAGATTTAAACGATAGTACACATATATAGCCTTTTTGCCTTAAAAATGGACTTGTCTAACTTTGAGTGATTGAGCCAAAAATAAAAAGTGTCTCGTGAACAATTATTTCGTAGAGCAAAACGCTATTTGGACTGGATACAGAGATGGAAACTCGCTGGGAGAAGTGAGTAGAGTTAGAGTCTAAGTCATTTCTTCAACCATATAATACTGTTTATGCGCTATTAACTAATTAGTAGCTAAATAAAACTATCAAACAGTTTAGTTTAATTAATATGGATGCAATTTTGGTGCCCCGTTTTATCCCGAGTATGAGGTAATATGGGCCAATTACAGGTTTTCAAAAAAGGCACCGAAATTCAAATATTTTTAGAAATTATTTCCCGAATAAAGAAAAACACAAATCTAATTAAATCTCTTAACTTTCTTAGGTATGAGCGAACTCAAATTCGGAACTCATACATAGTTCCAAGGGTAACTCATCTTCTAAGTATGTATATGTATGTATGACATCGAAATCTGCTCAGAGATAGATGATACATTGATGAACTTCCTAGACCATCAACGCAACCGGAATATCTCTATAAAAAGAACCACTACTCCCAAAAGCCTTGGCAGGCTTGGAACAATAGATTTAAGAAGCTTGTGGAAATCTCTTTTAGCTGAATGGACTATGAAATTTTTAAGAAAAGAGGACTTTTGAAACTCAACAGTATCTTCTGACTGTTTTAATCTCCGATATTCCAACTATGGGGTAGGCTCAATGACAAATAATTTATGTAAATTAAAATATTGGTACTCCCTCCTTAACAGAGTAAGGGATGTTTTTTAGCCTCTTGTACTAGTCATGGATGGGTACGCTCCATTAAAAGGTGCATTGACAGAAATTACCGCTTCTTTGCAGAAAATTCCGGTTGTTTTCTTGGATTATCTTCTAAATTACAGGAATAATCTTTTAGCTATGATGACGCATAAAAAAATTTCTAAAATGCAGAAGATACGAATTGGGCATAATTATGATTTTTCTTAGGAGCTTCACTTAAGACAGCATCTTGCTAAGATAAAAATTGTATCAATAAAAAAAATATGGTGTGAATCATCACTACCAATGATTTAAGAAAATTTTAAAGAGGAGAAACGTACAGTTAACTGAAAGACAATCATTTAATAGTTTTCAGACCCCATTGTTGACTACTTCTGAAAAAGGGTTTCTTACCGTGTGATTACTGGACACCTTGAAGTGTCAGCTTTTTAAGCAATGTCAAATTTTGTTACTTTTGTAGGAAAGAGCAAGAAACAGCATCTCACATTCTATATGACCATAAAACACTGCAGCCAATATATTACACATTGGGAGAAGAACTAGAAGTGGTTTTTGGAAGGTCAATAAAGCAACATAATTTTTTTGTTCAAATATCAAAAAGTGACGTAAACCTGGATGCAGTAATCGTAAAATTGTAGTACCGTGTGTATGTAATCAAAACAAAATTAATAGAAATTGGTGAATGTATTTTAAGCATTGCAAGAAATCATTTAAAGATTTTAAGGAAATAGTTTTTACTTTTTGTGTCGTTTTATTATTCTTGGAAAATTTATATGGTCTATATAATTTTTCTATGTATTTAGATCCTATTACTGTTTTTGTATTGTTATTAATTGAGTACCAGAATAAATTGATACTGGTTTAAATATATATATATACGAAAAAATTTATTACTAATATTATAAATTTAAAAAAGATTTTATCATAATGTGCAATAATCCTATGTTAGGACCAATGGGATCCGGATTTTTAATTTGACCAATTTATTTAAACACGACAATAGTTGAAATTCTTGGAAGTATTTGAATTTCTTTTTAGCAGCAAATATTGTTTTGAATGTGTACACCATTATAATATGTAACATTTAAACTGTAATATTTATACATTACTTTGAAAATGCACGGGAATTAATTTTAAGCATGATTGAAATTGTGTCATTGTGTCTGAAATATTCTTCTTATTTTATTACATAATTAAACTAGAATGATCACTCAGAAAAGCACAAAACTACATCTAAAAATAACCATTTATTTTAAGTTATGAACCTCAATTTGTTAAAAAGTTATGGTGGATTTTGGGTTTTAACATTTAGTGTGACTATGACCACTCAAAGTTTTATTGGGCATTGAATGCATAACTACTGATTCTTACAATTTTATTTTAGATATGCACCTAAATGTACTAGTTTAATCGCAATTGTCATCGAGATAAGAAGGTGTAATTTCTGATTCTCCTATTCCGATTCTTATGGTTTATTATTTATTACTTTTCTAAGTAATGCAAAACAAAAAAAATGAAAGATGCCCCTCAAGATACAGGAAATGGAAGATGTGAATTAATGACTTTTGTCTTACAATTTTATTACATACCATAATAAAATAATTTATCACTCAAACATGCTTGAAAAGAGACAAATTGAACACTCACTGAACTTAAATAAAACCTGTTCTAAAAACAGGCAGCAATTGTCATTTTATTCAATAAGTCTTGTAAATATAAAGTATGTTGTGGCAACTTGGGCCGTAGCGAACGTTACTAAACGTTTTTAACCCTTCTAGTGGCTTACTGTTATAAATAAAAATATGATAAGATGTAAAAGAGTCAAAAAACTATAGTTAGTAGACTTATAAATAATGTTAGAATTGGCATCAGGATTGTTTTGGGAATCCCCCACCAGTTCCCGTCCGCCCCAAATCAAAATATTTTCACCTTGATTTTTCATGGGAAAACAGGAGTAATATTTTCCATACATTCTTTTCTAAAAAGGTCATTAGATCAAATTTAGGGGCAAAGTAAAAATTTGAATTTTGGTATTTTATTTCAAAAAAATAAAATATATATATATATTAAATACCACAAATACCCCAAATGCTTTAGTTAAAAACTTATTGATGTACTACCGGCAGTAACCGGTATTTCCTGGAGTTATTACACATCGACGAACATACAAATTTTGCTTTAATAAAATAGAAGATAATCCTTGGTGTTAACCTCCGATTTTCATGAGCACACTCACTTCTAACTCTTCACTCAATACTTGGATATTTTATCCTCAAAAACTAAAAAAAAATAATAATAACAAATTGAGACAAATAAATAGCTTTGATTGGATTAGTCTGGGAGCTCTTTGGCTCCTTTCTAAAACTCTTTTTTTTTTAAATTTTATATAAAATACTTCCAGCTTTTTTTTCTTTTTTAATATGAGTTGAACTAAACACTTGCGTCATTCCATTCATTTTATAAAGTGTTCCCCTCCCATGTTTTTCTGCTTTGCTGCAGTGGTATATGAATCAGGGAGCACTGTATTCAGTGCACCCTTTTACGTCTTTTTATATATACAAATATCCATAAATAATCTTTTACTAGCTAGATAGCTCTTAAGTTGAATCAATGTTACTTTAAAAAAAAACTTGCTACTTTATTATAATGATCACAGAACAGATCATTTTATGCAATAGAAAAAAACCGATTCAAACTTGAATAATTCCTCAATTATTTTTATAACAAGCATAATTTGTTTCTTTTTTCAGTATCCGTTTACCCCTATATTTACACCATTCAAAATAATTGATGATGGTTTGAAAATTGTTCAAATCAGTTATATCAAATGCAAAGGTAATTGTAAACCAATGCCAACTTTTCTTGACATACCTATATTTATATATTTTAAAGTATGCAAGTTTTTGTATTAAAGTACTTATGTACTTTGCCTTATCCTCAAGGTTCTTTAATATTGATTTATTTCATTAGATCTTATCTTCTTTATTAGATAGTTACAAACTAAGTTAGTCCCTTCAACACGATTTCAAGTGGAACAAAATAAAAACTGTTTTTCATTTCTAAATATTAATTAAAAGTTTTGTAAATGTACATATTAGACTAGTTTCAATTTCAACTTTTTTCGAATTTCGATTACGGGTAACGCGGAAAAGTTGTCATATGGTATGAAAATGACAAAAGCAAAATCTAATTGACATGCAGTGTGATCTTAAGTTGGCGCCAATTATGAAAGAGGAAAAAACTCTTAACTTAGTCAATAATTATACTAAGAGGAAGTTTTTAGCTCATTTGTATTATATAAATTTGACCGATATTTTTTAAGCTATAAAAAGTGGACACAAAAGTTAGTCTTCAAAATTTGTCCTATGGTACATAAAAAGAAACATAAATTAGGAAAATCTGATGAACTACGTACAGTGTAGTACATACTACGTGTATAATGTGCATCCTTTTTTTTTTATTTTTAATAGTTACTCATGCTTTTATTTTAATCCTTATTGGCAAAAAAAAGAAGTTTAGAAAATGAAATAGTCATAGTTAGTTTTGATACTATATAAAAACTTTTCCACACTACCCGTTATTAAGATACGAAAAAAGTTGAAAATCAAACTAGTCCAAGGAATAGATCTCAAAATTTGGATCCGATCATCTTTAAATTGTTAAGGACACGTCTTAAATGGAAGTAAAATACGTTTAATCATACACTTTTTAAAAAATGATGTCAGCATAATTACAGGTGTAAAAAATATGATATGCAAGGACGAAACTTTTTGTTGTGAACAGGATTTTTTATTTTTTAAAGCTGTTATTATTATCAATTCCTTCTTGAGAAATAAGCATCTATTCTTGAGCACATGGATAACACTATGCAACAAAATTCATATTTTGGAACTCCCGCCAGCTAAACCCCTTATTCATTATTGTTATTTAATCCATAAAGCGAAAATTATATTAAAGTTTTCACTTGTAGAAGCTTTGGCCTTGCATGCAAAATGTATTTTAAAAATTCCTGGTTTGATAGTGAAATTTCGATTTTAAGACATATTTTGAAATGAAATAATAACCAAATAGATGAAAATTTAAAATAATAACAATTCTAAAAAGCATTCCAGCATTCGATAGATAAATTATGAATTTAGTTTCTTCAAAATGTGTCAATTATTGAGTGAGATGTTATCACAAAAATTTATTTGTCAAAGAATAAACAAAAAAAAATTATTTTTGACAGCATTGTCGAATGATAACTACTAATTAATTGATAGTGGAGAAGTGATAAGTAAAGTCCGAGAGATGGCACTACCTGCACGTAACGAGGTTATGTTTAGTTAGTAGCATCTCTTGGAAGAACACACACCAACTTTTATCCAGTTGGTTCTATTACTTTCTGTCTGGTATCCGTTTGAATCGAGGAAGTGGAGTGATTTTCAAAAAATGGACAGAAAATAATTACGTGTGATGATTAAAAAATTACTTTAGGAAAGGCAAAACTCCTCAAGAGACTAAAAAAAAGTTGAATAAACATTATGGTGACTTTGTATCTTCCATTAAAACAGTTTATAAGTGGTTTTATAATCTTCGGAGTGGACATATGGGCACAAGTGACGTTGAGCGTTCTGGACGCTCTGTTCAGGTTACTACTCACGAAATTATTGATAAAATCCATGATAGGTTGATGAATGACAGAAGAGTGAAGCTTCGTGAAATTTCTAGTGCTGTGGTTATTTCGAGTTGGAACCCTATTTCCATTAATTTTGCAACCACAACTGCTGAGGTGTGAGCTGGTAAATTGTCGTGATGGAAAATACTTTTTTTGTGGGCCAATTATTGGCGTTTTTCGTGCATATCGGTCTTCAAACGGTGCCATAATGATGAATAATATACACTTGTAATAGTTTTACCCTTTTCCAGATAGCCGATATGGAGCATTCCTTGCAAACCCAAAAGACTGTAGCCATATTCTTTTCGACTGATTCCTGGATTCAAAGGAATGCCAAACAGAAAGTAATTGACAAATCTGGCTGAAAGTTGGTGCGAGTTCTTCCAAGAGATGCAATTAACTAAACATACCCTTGAAATGCGCCTGTACTGCCATCTCTCAGACTTTGCACGGATTTTTCAAATGACCTCGTATAATGATCATTATTTGAATATACCTAGTTAATAAAAAAATATTTTTCTCCAAAAAAAAAAAAAAACAATACTTAATTTATTAATAAATGACATAGACATATAGATATGACCAATATCTATTTTATCATACAATGATTTTAAATTGTATTAAAATATGCATATATCAATCAATTAAATATATTTTTGGGGCCAAATATCCCAAATGGTTCTTCTACGAAATGTCAGTTCTTCAAAATGTACATTGGCAAATTTTCTTTTGGTAAAAATGCTCTTGGCCAATTGTCTAACAACCAATTAAAACAAGTAATTACCTAACAAGGTTTTGTTAATAAAAAATGGCTGATTTGTAATAAATGTATAGTTATTTTAGATCATCCTATTTTTTTCTAGTGATACTCAGCATTTTCTTGCCTATTAAATAAATGATAATAAATCCAAGGTAGCGAATACACTTTGCTATTTTGAAAGTCTCTTTTGTGCTTCTGTCTCATAACATACAAAATAGATTGAGATATTATTTATTAATGTTCATAAATGTTAAGTCATTTAATTTTTTTCTTAAAACTTAGAACTTTCCAACAGAGGGTTAACTAGCTGGAAAGACTTATAATAGATTCAATCATATAAATCCAATCTATGCGTAATTCTACATATTTGGATCGTAAAAATTGCAGTAGCATGACTAAATTGCAAAACACATGGTTTTTATTGAATCAAGAAAAGACAACACACAACGAATTTGTGATATGTTTAAGTAATATATTTAGCTATATCTTTTATTCGATAGTGTGCTCCTTCAGAAGTATAAACAACCACCATATGCCCGTGAACAGACTAGACCAAGTTGTCGTGATGGCAACTCAGACCAAATCCAAATTTGGATCAGAGATTTGGGGGACATTCTTCTTCAAGACGTTTTAAACTTTAAAATTGAGGGGGTTGAGGTCAGGACTGGAGGAGGACACGTGGAGGCAGTCCAGAAGTTATTCATATTGTTGCTACAGAAGTTTCGGTTCTGTTTGGCTCAAAAGGAGTGTAATTGACTTATAGACAGTCCAAATCAAGATTCCAACGGTCTTTACATACTTTTCTGCACTGACAACGGAGAGGAGATCGAATGCGTGGCAGTTTATGTTGTTACTCCGATATTTTTACGCGTAGAGACATGGAATAAAAACAAAGCATGAACACTTTTTGCTTCAGGTGTTGTTTGGGTGCATAATGGAAACTATCTACGAAAATTAAGGAGGTTTAAATCCTAATAAGATACAATTGCAAGTTTTGAGTGTCTCCACTCTGTATATTAAAATCATTGGATATGTATTATTATTAATTTTTATAATTAAATTAGTCGATAGAACAATTTTACTTTAACTTTTCAAAACTGTTGATAGTCTTAACACAATTAAACCAAAATCTAATTACATTTGCTAAGTGGTAACAACTCATTTAAAAAAAAATGATTTTGACCAATTTGTCTATAAGCCAACGATATGCATTTTTTTTTTTTTTCATTTTCATAAATATTTCAAAGCAACTCAGCTTCTATAAATTTTGAAATTTTATGAAACAAGTCAAAATTTGCATACAATATTTTTGAACCAAAGGGAATATTTTGAAACCCTAAGAGCCCACCATTTTAAGAAGATATAAAATCGAACTTAAAGTAAATGAAGTTTATAAATATTGAATTTTCTTCTAGGACCAATTACAAAAAACGGGACAGTATCAAGTTTAAATTCGATACTAAGGACTGATACAACACTTAAAAAATGGTTAATCAATATAACTTTAGCATCTTCATAAATTAATGATTTTTGCCTTAATTCGTCCTTGTCTTTTGAACTTTATATGATAATTTATTTATAAAAAGATTACTCAAGCCTAAACATTTCCCACTAATTCATTAAGTGGGGGATTAGCATGGAAAGAATGATGACTGATACCATGTGTTTAAAAAATACATGGAACAAAGTGTAATGAGGGGATTTAATCTCTTTGTTTAAAGAAAATAAAATGAATCAAGGTCAGATAAGAAATATCTTTTCATTTCACAGTATGTAGAACCGTTCATTAATAAGTGGATTAGTTACACACTTTTTCATATTAAAAAAGGAATTAAATTACAAGAAAAAACAACAAACTCCAGTGCTTGAGATTTCTGGATGTTTTTTATATATTTTTTTTTTTGCATTTATGAGAACGAATTTGTGCATTGCTTTTTTGTGGTGAAATATAAAAGTTTTACTTAATAGACAAAACCTTACAATGGAGTCAACAACAGAATATTTTAAGCCTATCTCATTGTAAGAAGTAGAAAGTAGGTGCCCTGATGTGGTGATTTTGGTGAGCAACGATCTGGATATTAGCAATGCCTAAGTGTCAGAGATTTAAGCCAATTGTGAGCAAATATTTAAAATCAGTGTGATGAATATAGATGCCCAAGAAATTTATATATAATTAGGCCCTTTATTAGGTATAATGGACTTATAATAGCCCGGTATGATCCCTTTCAACGATAATATATATGCAATTCTCATTTTTTTATTATGAAGATCAATTTTGAAAACTTTAATTGGTTCTTTGCCTTCCTGCCACACCTCTAAAATTCCTTAGAATTGGTTTGTAAGAACACTACTATGACTGGGGAGCCTAGATATTTCCCTCCTAACTTCCCCGACCTTCATTTGATAGATTATTTTGTCATGAGGTATCTTGAATCAAGAACCAACAGAGGTATCCTCACCATCAAGAAGTAGTCCCTACTCGGCTCTATCGTCTTGCAGTGCAAGAATTTAGATCAGGCTCTAGTTTCCAGGGCCTGTGTACGGTTGAGGACCCGAATATAGGCAGTTATTGTGGATCAACGAAGGCTATATTAAGCAAGATATATTGTCAATGATTCAATCAAAAGCTCAGTTTTTATTCTTTGAATAAATCTTAAAAAAGGACAATTTTATTTGGAGTGGGCTCTATGAAGGGTTATTTTATATATTTGTAGATTGTAATTTAGGCTGGGTTTTTTAGCTTCCAAATAGCCATCTAGACATATTATGATGATAAAAATGGACTTAGCCTCATACCCAAGGTAAGCTAGCCTATTTTATGCGACCGCATCCGTGTTTTACTCGGGATACAGTATTATCTCTATCTCAGCTTCTAAGCAGTTAAGCACGTTAAAAATGCTTCATATAGACCAGATCCGTCGACCAATCAAAAAAAATATTGAAATAACTCTTCGTTTTATTCCCCGCAGTCATCAATTTAAAGTGGCAAAATAGATATTAAGGGAATGTAATTTTGAAAAGTTTTTAAAATCTAATCTTTTAAAAGGTATTCTGCTTTCTCGATGTGCTTATAAATTATTGTCTCATATTGCTGTTAAAACAGTGCAAAAATTTATTAAATTTCACAAAAAGAAAGCAAATAAGTTCCAAATGAATCTTCAAAAAGTTTTAAATGCCTCTTTTTTTTTTAAACTACAGCACAGATTTGGTGAATTCATACAGAATCTTTGACAATATTGAAACTGAAATGAGAAAAAAAAGTAGATCGCGAAACCGATCCTATTCTTAGAACCAAATATTTACCTTGCAAACATAATCATACAATACAAAAAATTGTTGTTAACAAAAGAACAATCTATGAAACTTCTGAAGTATTGCAATGTTTCCATAAAAGGTTCTCGGAGATTTTAGGCGGAGAGAGACTCAATTTACCAAAGAAAATGAGAAAGGTTGAAGTATTTATCAAGGCTATCATCGTAAATTATATAAAGAATGATTTCAAGGATTCCAAAGCATCGGGTCGAGAGGGCCTTTGTGGGCGAATTTTCTCTCTTGCGCCTGAAGAAATTGCGCCATACCTTTTAAAAGTAGTAAAATCCATGGAGAAGTCTGAAAAATGTCCCGTTCTCTTACAAAAGAAAGGACAGCTCTTATACCTAAAAAAGGGCATGGTACTGATTTCAATCACTGGGGCCCATCAAAATTTATGTAGACAGATCAAAAGTGCCGGATATCGTTGTTATATATATTACCTAATTTTGAATTCAAGGTTAAAAATTTTCTTACCTTTGCTTTAGGAAAACATGATCTAGTTCTTTCAACTGACTTGCTGAAAAAGAAGCTCGACTTCTCTTACATTTGGATTCAATTTGATTCATCATGTTCTTCCTTGAAGTACTCATTATACACTGATTCTCTAATAGATATTTTTTTTTACAAGAAACTCTGACAACAATTAAGGAATAGTAATTCATTATCCGATTTTGGTTTTTCTATTCAAAAAATATTGATGAGTCAAACAAGTTCCCGTTTAATTGTCCATTGTGATCTTTCTTTTCTTTTAATGACTAATTACGTCGTCTATATAATGAATGCAGAAAAAACTCTCTACTGTAAAAAAAAAATACTTCAGTTTTTATAATATCTAATGACGTATTTGTTTATTCAAGAAATTGACATAAACAAACGCAATTTTTCTCTACATATTCTTGTATTGGTAACATTGATAACGTCAATCATAGCTGTCCAATCCTCCTTTGATTAGTCAGTTTGTTTATAAATGGCCTATCATTTCCCTTCATTGAATTTCTAAGCATATTTGTACAGGGTTGACCAAAAAATATATTAAATAGTTGTATGTTATCTTTGTTGTTATGCTACGAGCAAAGCTTCTCAATTGGTCACAGCTTAACCTCCCTAACACAAAAATACCCATTGTATTTTGGTGTCAGCTGTCAATTCCCTCGTCTCACTTGACACGTCAGAATTAAAATTCATAATTTATTATTTTGATATATAGACAAAGTAATAGATTTAGTCTACTACACTTTTGTTCCATTTCCAAAACTGTAGGGTACAATTTCTTGTTTATTCCTGTTGTATATACAGGGTGTACAATCTATCTAAGCTACCACTATGGAGTGCTCTCTTGGACAAACATTGGTTATTATGCAACTGGTTTTTTTATTTTGTTAGATAGCTTGTTCAAACCTATACCAATTGAAAAAAAAGGAATCAATTTACGAGTTTATTGTCCAAATATTTGGAAAAGGAACGGAAACCTCCTTGAAATTCGCACCGCCATCGACAACATAACAATTGCTCGAACTCTGGGATTCAGTGAGAAGTTTGCTTGCAAGGTTAAAAGAGAATTTAAGGACTCTAAAAGTGATCTTGAGACAACAACAGTGCTTTATTTTATTATTTAATAGATCGTCGTGATGCCAACATCTCCCTCTGAAAGAAGAATTATTGTCTATCTTCGGTCTAAAATATTACCGGGTGATGCGATTTTTTTCCACTTTCAATCTAGAACTTAATCAAGATATGTTTCAGCAACCAGTTGTAATAGGGTATGTCAATAAAAATAACTAATATGATGTCTTGGCTACCCTAACCATCTATGTAGGCCCTCTTGGAAGCAATATCCTTGAGGTTGTTGATATTTGGGTGACGGACGGTGCAGTGTTAACATGCACCCAAAAAGTGAAGTCCAACAGCTTGCCATCTGGTGAGTAGAGGGCCACATTTTCTTTGGCCAGAAAGGCAATTTGTCCTCCAACCACTTCTGGGCCTTTTTGGACGTGTGTGCAGGCACACCATCCTGTTGGACCACAACGTTCATGTCCGGTTAGTTGGTCTGGATCCCTGTAACATGACAATCTCCATAGATTTTTGGCTGGAGTCCAAAAGTGTGTGGACCAAAATTCGTTGGTCACATTCAGATGGCATTTTCTTGGCTTCTAAGACAATTAGGAAGATCTAGTTCTTTTGTTTATTTTTAGTATTTTGATTTATGCAGGAAAAACAAAGTGTAAAGATTTTTTTTCCCCACCCGGTATACATTGAAGATACTCCTCTTTCTAGCCGTAATTCATTTTGGCCACCAAACCCCTACCCCCACTCCAAGAAAAAAAAACCATGCAGCTTATATTTTCAAGGGTCTTAATTCAGATGTACAATATGTATCAGTTTTCCTCACTCTCTTTTTTTCATTACAAACTACTCAACTCTAGCCAGATTATATTGCTAATGAGTACTCTTAGGCCTTTTTCAAAACGTTTTTGTATTTATTCTATTCGGCTTTAAAAAAAAATTCCATACGGGGAAGAAATCTGTTTTATCCTACACGGTCAGAATATTGATGTGTCTAATGATAATCTTTATAATTGCTAATAAGAAAATGTTTTTTTTTAAATCAATTTCTTATTTTTAAGAATGAATATTTAATAAATTAATGAAAGCCATTTAAAAACTATTATTTTAGTATAATCATATTAATTATTATGCATTAATATTAATAAGCATCAGTTCCATTAAAAATATATTGGCTAAGAATCGACTAAGATTGATGTGTTGAACATATAAATGAATACGCTTATGAATACGATTCAAGAAGTTACACTAATTTTTAAGTTAATTTGTTAACCATTAATTACAGGTGGAAAATTTAAAGAACATGTTTTCCATAATTTATTTGAAAATCTGACTTTTTCAATAACGACTTTGTTAGGGATCAAAAGTGTTAGGGCGAGTAACGAGTATAGCTCGTATTTCCCCCAATTTTTTAGAAACTCGAAAATACTCCAGACGCGAAATTCAAATGGCGAGACATTACTCGTAATTTTACACAACTACTGACCAAATAAGTAAAGATTGAATGTGTAAAAAAAAAAAAACTACTACGTATAGGGATTAGGAGAAAAAAAAGGTTGATGTGTGAGCCCATTTTTTTTTTCTTTATACAATAATCGTGGGTGTGTTAATATCTCCCTGTAAAATAATTTTTTTGCCTATCTTTGGTGCTAATTGATTTAAAAATGCATAATCAAATACTTATATTTGAATTTAAAAATAATAATTATATTTCCACATCACTAATGTTATTTTAAATGTAAAAGGTTACCCTCTTTGTAGTAGTAATGTATTGTTTCTCTCCAAAATTGGATAAAAGGCAGCTGATATTAACTCAAGTCTTAATTCAGGTGTACCATATGTCTTGCTTTCTCCTTCTCCACATGCTCTCACAAAAATCCCATTTCTACAAATAAGTCAAAAACAAAATACTCTAAATGGTCTCCTGTTGACAAAATAATAGCCATTAGTCTGTCTAATTCCATCAAATTTTAGTTCCAGACTGGATGTAGGCCAAAATTCAAAGCTCCAAAAGCCAGGGATGAGTTTTGCAGAACTCCTGTCTTATAATAGAATTATAAGAACATTAACGATACAATTATACGATTAACAAAGTTTGAACATTTAGAGGAAGCTCTACGGTACTCATGTTTTGAAATTTTACATATTTTTGGAAAAAAAACGTTATTGTGTTTTAATATTATCCGGATACTACACACTACAGCTTGTTAGTAAAATTAACAAATTGAGTTAAGTTGAACTTCTATCAAATGTTTTTTATACATTTTTAAGATATATCATTTTCTATGTGTCTTAAAGAACGATAAATATATTTAATTGAAATGTAGCCTTTTTTACCTATTTGTCAGTTCACCTGCGTATCACAGCCAATGAGCAGCTACTGATATCTAAAAAAATACGAATACACTTTTTTGCTTGGATTAACAACAAAAAAAAAATATTGGAATAAAATTTTTGTAGGAGCTAATTTTATAAATAAATGACGTCGAAGGCCATTGGAGGCCGAGAACAAGTAGAGGTTAACAATAGAAATATATATTTTTAAGTTTATAAGTAATATTGCAAAATAGCACATTATATTATATTTAATGATTTAATAACAAATCGAAAGTACTCATATGTAATTTTTAAAGTTTTTTTTCTCGAGTAACAGAATATTTATATTTTCATAATTATTTCATATTTAAATTTTTTTTATAAACATAATATGTATAAGAAAAGCCATTGTTTCTTCTTTGAGTTAGGATGTAATCTTTTAAGGGTCTTCAAATACTTATAGAAGAAATTGCAGCTGTGATTCGTCATCGTTTAACAAGCAATTATAATAAAGTATGACTGCAACTCCTCTCCTTTTTGGCAAGATCATAAATAACATTGATGACCCAATTATTTCTGATGCTTCCTTGAAATCATCCCTATCATTTCATGATGCAGGATCAGCTTCTAAAAATCTATAAGGAAGCTTCATAATTTTCATAAATCTTATTAGACAATATTAAAAAACTCAAACGTAATAAAGGCTTAATTTGTACCCAAGTATTGCATTACTTTGGATTCTCTCAAGGTTGTCTACGTAAATTGGATTGAACCATTGATTATACATATTAGTGAGGCTGTCTAACAAGAACATGAACATCAAATTAGGTTTTTCTTTTTAATCCAACATGCAAAGATATTATTTCACTTTTTTTTCATCATAATTCGATATTGGTAATCAAATCACATAGGAGCCTACATACAAATATAATGGGATAGCTTTATATAGATATGGTATTCATCATACTTCACAAACAAGGTGCCAACTAAGACATGAACCAGATGTGACCATCTGTTTTTTGTTTTCTTTGATGAGCGTATCAATTTCAGCCCCATTAAATACAAATACAAAAATGTACACACCCTCACGGCATGACCATCACGATTTAGTTAATTTTTGGTGAGCTGGTTTTTCTATATGAAAAAAGCGAGTGTGTGAAATATTAGGGTTCTGTAACTTGCCTAGGGGGTTCTGGGGCCGCTCAAAGTCGAACCAATGTTGTTCAGGGGGCATCATTCCTTTTATAGTGACTCGATATTAACAAAAATTACATCAAAAGATACAGAAGACCACAAATTATAATTTATATTATATTATAATCTTATTTGAATCAAAAATAAAAGTTTGAGGCTCTGGACCGTCCTTGAAAATGGTGTCTATCTAATACAGCAAAGCCGCTTTTATTTTAATTTTGTTAGAACATGTTACAATGTTTTTGTATATGTTCTCAAACATATCCAAAATTCAGAGTGGAATCTTAATGGAATCCCTTCGAATAAGGGCATTAACTAGAGTATGTAGAACCACCTTTTAGTACATTAGCATTATTTGTCTATATTTAAACTCGTATTTTATATAATATACTTATTTTCTGTTGATTAATAAAATAAATTAGGAAAAGCCCCCTCACGGAAAATTATCAAAATCGGTGATGGTCATGTCGTAAATTGAAAAAAAGTTTGTATACTTGACGTGGAATGACCGATATACAATATATGTTACTGTGAAATTCTCGAATTTTACGTCGTGTGTTGTCAGCCCTAATTTATTTGGTCCCAGCCAATCTTAGGACGGGTCCCATCAGTTATTGTTACCGTTCTTTAAGACGTTGGGTCTTTCAGACCGTCAGTACCAGAACAATCACTTTGAACATCAAAATTAAGAAGGAACATTTTTACATCAGAAATATGAGTTTTTTTATTATCGAAGTAATTAGGAAAGAGCGGCGCTATTCTGTTGATACCGTGAGTAAGACAAGTGACATGCAACATCATGAGAAAATGTTGCTTAATCCGTTTGACTGTTTTTATACAGTAAGCAGGACTATCAATAATAAAAACCTTCAGTCTCTCGCCACAGAAATCAGAGCCCAAAAAGTTGTTAAGACTCTTTACCTCAATACTTGTAATTGTTCTATATGAAGCCTTCTTAACATAATTCAAATTTATTAAATAAGAGCAAGCAATCAATACTGCACTCGTGGATTGTAGTTTCATCTAACACAAGAAAATTTTCATTTCCTACTTTTCTAATAAAACACCTGTGTTGGACTAGAGTTTAGATTCGATTTTGAATTAATTCCTTGCAATATTTTCACTATAGACGGAGTAGGATTTGACTTTACTTCCTTTCCAACATCCTCAGGGCTGCTCGTAGCTAATCTAATAAACGTCATGATAGTTCAGCTGCTCTTCTCCAAAAAATTCTTCAAATTGAGAGGGTTACCACGTTAATTTTTGGTTTCTATTTATTTAGCATACCGGTGGATGGCATTCTGAACATCTTTGGCTATTAACATTATTTAAATCCTGAGGAGTAAACTTCCTTGTCTATTAGATACTTACAAGCTAGAGTTGTCTCAGTCCATATTTAGAACCAAGGACTGCAGTCCATTAGATATAGCAATTTCTGATTCTTTTACTCGGAAGATCAGGTTTGCATTCTTAAAGTGCAATTTGCGACCACCCAGAGGGTTAAAAAAAGGCAAACAATCACGAATATTTGTCGAATAATACAAATGTCGTAATCCATACTTAATTCTAAGCGAAATAATGATTTAGTACCATATATGCAGGAATATAAGTATTAAGATTTGGCCCAATAGCAATCCCCCCGTTTGGTTTACTAATTTTACCCGATATTTTGATATAAACCGCAATCACAGACGACTGTAGACGGAATTTTAATATTTTTTTAATCATGGACCAGTGCTTTTCTGTCTCATTCTATGATCTGATTTTCTCTCTTATCCATATTTATAAGTTCTACAAATTTTATTTATTAAAAATATTTTACGTCATATGAGGTTTAGACCTATTCCAAAATACACTTTTTGAATTTTGATATGTTTCCGCCTTTTTTCCCATCACTTAAGATGTGAATGGTTCGAATATTATTTTTTTAGGGATCTAAGTATGCCCTATACCCTGCCTTTTTGATGATTTGCATAGTTTTTGGACCAAAAGTATAAATAAAACACATCATTGAATGACAAAAACGACATTCAACTTAAATATAACCAATTTTGAATCTAGCAATTTTGCACGGAATAGATATTAATATTTACAAAAGATTATACACTAACCTCAATTTCTAATTTACAAAATTATTTTCTAATACCAATTTGGCATATTATTAATATAACTTAATCAAAAAGTCATTTTGGAAAAAATTTAAGGCTGATGAGTCAGGGCATAGGAAGTACTTATATCCCAAAAAAATGATTATCCAGCTTTTCAAATCTTAAAGCATGGGAAAAAATATGGAATAATATAAAAATTCAAAAAAGTATAATGAGGTTGATCATCACAATTTTGAAAACACACATGACCTACACAAATGTTCTATAGATGAACTGTTGATGACTGCATATTAAATTAGATCAATCCAGGCCTGTAAAGGATTTTACTAGCCCGGTCTACAAAAATCATAACTGTCTTAGACCGGTAAATAGCTTTCACCCAAAAACACGACACTACTACCCCCAACATACAGAGTTTAACAACGAAATTTGGTGCTTCATATTCCTGTAATTTTCTTGTATATATATGTTGACGAAATTACACTTAGGAGCCAAAACACCACCAAGAGACCAATAACAAAAACAAGTAGAAACTGTGTTCTTTATATACATGCACATGTAAGGAATATATCATTAATGCAACTACAGTATGATCGCAAAATATCAAAACATTGATATGATTTGTATCTGGGATCACTATATATACAGTGCAACCCATAGACATGTTAATTGCTATATTCATTATTCCATTAATACAACTATATTTTTATTTCATAGATGAAACGTTTTATACATAATGTAGCACTAAATACAGTATACTCAGTGACTCGTTTTCCTATATTCATACATATAGACAAAAAGAAAGACAATCTTTGCTTTGTTAATATAGTTTATATCAAATATTTACAAAATAGGGACCTGGACAATTAGTGTCTTAGTTTCTGATATTGAATATAAACAATGGGAATCACTTTTGAAATTTATCAACTACAGGTTGTCCAAAAATTAATGGCGGTATTAAAAATATCCGTTTTATATTTATTTTTTTTAAATATTTTTGGTCGAAATAAAATGAAATATGGCTGATACAACCATTTGGCCAACTAGAATAAATTAGGTGGAATAATTTTCGATGATGGAATCATACATCAGTATAAAAGGGCTCATAAAACATCACAGGAGGTTAGTTGAAATTCAATATCCGAAATGGTGAGAGATCACTCTTTGGAGACCAGAGCCAAGGCTGTTGGCATTATATAGAGGGGATCAAGCCAGAGTGACGCTGCTCAAATGTCAGAGATTCCTCTCAGGACCATTGTTAGAAAAGGAAGATGGGCAAACCCTTGCAATATCAGAAGGGTCGAGGAAGGAAGGACAAATTAGCAAAGTTTCCAAATTGGTGATTTCAAAATCTTTTACCAAAATGAGGGAATCAACAAAGAAACTTGCTGTAAGATTGACTTCAAAGGGATATACAATATCCAAGTCATCTGTCCACAATTACCTGAGCCACTCTTTGAATTCTTCGATATACAAATCTCGTCTGTAAACCAAACTTTCAGAAAACCAAAGGAAGGCCTAGCTTTAATTCTGTCGTGAGTGGAAACACTAGACTACAGATGACTGAAAATGTATCTTACTCAGTGATGAAAGTCCATTTGAGCTATTTCATGCCCCAAATCCCCAAACAGATCGGATTTGGCTACCCACTCCAACTGTGAAATTTCCACTGAAAATTCAGGTTTGGGCCATTATCAGCCACCAGGCAGTGTCAAATCTGCACCTGATTCCATGAAACCAAACTGTGACAGCCAAGTACTACCTAACAGATATCCTCAGCAAGTCTCTGATGTCAGCTTTGCCTCGTACTGAAGAAACTGGACCTCCTTTGAAGAGGAAAATGTTGTCTGACACATCAAGAGCCATTTTCCACCACTCGAAAAAATCGCAAAAGTGGTGTTCAGGGCAAAGTTTTGATTTGTCTCCCATTGAAAATATGTGAGCCTCGGTCCAGAGGGAACTCGATGAAAATGCGCAAGCAACTTCAGAGGATGAATTTAAAAAAAAAACTGACAAAGCATTGGAAAAAATTTCTCCAGATACTTTGAAAAATCTGTATGATGGGATACCAAAACTCATAAAAAACGTATTAAACTTAAAGGTTGTCATATTCAGAAGTAGGTAAATTAAGTTTTTGCCGAAAAAATCACTTGTTTAGGTTATTTCATAATAAAATTTAAAAAAAACACCATCAATTTTTGGACATATTGTACTTTTCGAGGTATATGAATTAATGTTGCATGTATGATTTTTCAATCAGTTAATGTCATGATTTTTAGTATACATATAAAAAACATAAGATACTCAAATCAATGTCTCTTTCCTTTTAGAATGCTGAATTTTATTTATTTCCTTATCAAAACTTGTTTTGTGGTCCTTTAATTTTTAGCCATGATTAAATTAATTTGGTGCCTTTTGAAGATTATGTTTTTATAATAATAACATTTAAAAAATTATTTTATAAGTCGTGAAGACACTTTTTGATTTTGTTTAAATATCTTGACACTGGTTTGACTCAAACAAGCCAAAACTAAAAAAATAGAACACATTATAAATATTTATGATATTGTTTGAATCTATTAAATCATTTGTTTTTCCTGCAAACTGAATTTGAACTGTTGTAACTGACCCTGTGTTCAGGTAACGTTGTAACCAAGGATACCACTCAGAATTCTATACTATCCCTAGATTCTTCCCTAAAAAGACTTAGAATCAACCTTGAAATCCCAGTAAATTAATAATAGTTTACAAAATATCAATGGAGTTTGTCACTCACCCTAAATCAGTTACAACATTTTATATTTTTCTTTACTTTCAACAATATCTGGTGATGAGTATATAAAATAATTTTCTTTACGCTTAAAAGCCAATCTTTGATGAATATTCCCCTCTCTAACTTTCATTATCCTGGCTAAATGAGGCTGTCAATTCGAACATGCTCCACCATTGTTTTTAGTATATTGTCTAGGCATAGTTAAAATCATACGAAACGAGAACAAGTTGAGAACGACTATAAGAGTAGTAACCTCTCAACAATATAGACAAACAAAGTTTGAAAGTATAATCAAACGACAGTAAAAAAATATTTTTGCATTTATAAAATCCCAAGATTCGACATTTTGTTACAATTCATAGCTAAGGTAATGTCGATATCCCAAATCTTGCCATAAATCCCAAAGAAGGGTATTCCTGGTTTTTATCTCTTTAAAAAAAAGTTACATTGTGTTAAAAATGAGCAAAAATAGACAAAATCATATATTTTAAATAGTTCGGTTAGTTTTTGGAGATTTTTGGGAAAAAAAAATTGAAACATTACAGTTTTATAGAAAACAATTTCAAAAATCCGCAAAAAAATAAATTTTTCTGAAAAAATTTCAAAACTCCATAGCCATTCTCAAATAATTGCATTTTTTGGGGAAAAAATTTGAAAATTCCGGAGCTGTTCACAAAAATTTTATTTTTAATTATAACATTTTTTGGAAAAAAAATCCAAATATAAAATTTTTTGGACAAAAATTTTTAAAATACATAGCCATTCTCAAAAATTTGAATTTGTGGATAAAAATTTGAAAATTCCGGAGCTGTTCACAAAAATTTTATTTTTAAATATATAATTTTTGGGAAAAAATTACAAATATTAAATTTTTCGGAGAAAATGGTTAAAAATCCATAGCCATTCTTAAAAAATTTGAAAATTCCAGAGCTGTTCACAAAAGTTTTATTTTTGAAAAATCCATTCACAGACAATTAGATTTTTGGGGAAAAAATTAATTAAATTTCAAATATTATATTTTCTAGTCAGAAAAAAAAAATACTTTTTTTTTTGTGTAGGGGGGGGGGAGGGTTTTCAGCCATCCAGCCCTTTCTACAGAGGACATCCCTGAAAACATGAAATTGTCGTTTCTTCATTATTTTTATGTTGTTGTTTTTTTGATTTTTTTAAGCCAGAGCATGATTATGTTTTCGTTGTTTTATAAATATACTATTCAGAATAATAAAATATACTTAAAAAAAGTATTGAGTAGTTACGTGTGAACGTGCTCATGAAAAACGGACTGTAACATTAAAGATTTTTTTTTGGGGTTATATTAATACCTATATTGTAAACACCAAATTGGTTCTATTCTTCGGCCCCTAATAACCCCTTGAAATCAGTGTGTGTTTTTTTCAATACTTATCTTAACTAATTTTTTCTAGTTAGATTTGAATCGGTATTTTGGTCCAGATTGCGATCAAAAAATTTATCGTTTTCAAATCATAGACTTTTGGTCCCAATATAAAGATCGATATTTGTGGACCTCCATCTATGAACCAATTTTCTCCCATATCTAAATTTATGAGTTTTAGAAATAAGATTTATTTAACTTCATTTAACGTTATTGTAGGCCAATGTCCACAACCTTGAAACAAACTTGACGTCATCAATAGTTCATTTAAAGAATTGGTCTATAAAAAAAATATTTTTGGACCAATCTAGTTAATTTAATTGTGTCACGCAACATTTTATTGAAAAGAAAGTGAAAATAGAGCCTTATTGGTACTTAGTCAAATCTTTCTGGCAACCAGGTGATCTGAACACTAAAATTTAAACTTCAACAAAATATAATTTATTTATTAACAATACAATGTCAACAAATAAATGATTAAATAGATGTTTGTCTGAGCTCTCATCTAAACCAACAATCTAGCCGTCTTCAGCGGTTATGATGGCTTGTCGCCGCTGGTAGGCTGTAGATGTAATCCTCTGTCATTGTGTCCCAGTGTTGGTAGATAGTAGCTTCGAGGTCCTTGGTGATTGGAGGAAGGACAACGTAGGGTTTTCCCGTGAGATGCACCTAGAATGTATAGTCAAGGCGGTTGGCATTAGGACTGTAGAGTGGCCAAATGTGTCAAAAAGAGTTCAAAAGAAATCAAAATACTCATTTAAAAGAGTCTTGTAACAGAGGGGATGGGTTTCATTCATTGCTGGTGTCATAAGTTGCCTCTCCACCCTCACATGACCTACTTTTTTTGATAGTGCACTAAACAGTTTGGTGTGAAATGCTGAGATTTCTTGCATGGGCCCTCATGGACTCGAGGGGATTAGCAAGGCTGTTTTTTAACTTCTCCGGGTCCAGTTGAGTCACTTTAACAGATAACTTCTTTCTCTCAACGTTTAGGACTTCCTTATTTCGTAGACGGTGTTCCTGGAGACGGTGTACGGTAACTTTGTATAAAACATATTTGTATAGGACAATTTCCATAAAATATTCTCGTACAAGGATATTTAGTATTAAAACAATTTCGTATAAATTTATCAGGAAACGGGGCATAGGCTTTATGAATTGTCATTTTTTCCTCGAATGTTGGGAGTGTTTTCTGATACAGCGTAGTCCCAAAACGGGATACAAACCACCGCTAATACTTGGAGAAATTACTAAGAGCCCTCACTTACCCACAATTGCAGTTTTCGGGGCTTAGTATTTATCAATTCTTATTGCCTTAAAATTATAATTTGCTATATGTTTTGGGTACAAGTTGACAAACTTAGTCCTTGGCATTTTAGTGGTTTTCCTTTTGATAGAGGCAGTTAGAAAGTCCTTGATATGTTCGTTTTGTTTTAGATTCAAGGAAACCTCAGCCAAAATAATCGATCGAATTAATATCCCGGACTGCTGGAACCATATATCCTTCCCAATGAAGTAATATGATCTACCACTTCAGTGACCTATTAAGGCCCTGAGACTCTTTGCCAGACCCAAGGACAATCTCCAGTGATATTCTGGGTCCAAGACAACACAATTTCAATATTGTCTGGACAAAAATATTCGTGGCACCCTAACACTGTTCCTCCTCTATAAATTCAATCTTCTGTATAGCAGGAGTCGTTGTCGCCATGATTTTGTTTATACATCAATGTTTCTGGCTGCAACAAAAAAGACCCCATTAGGCAGCTGCATCACAACAAAATTGTCAGTGCACGTAAGCTCCGATTTAATCTTAAAATGATTTACATATATTTTTCATTCTATTAAAATTATACAAAGTATTTTATTCGATACTTTATTATAATATTACTTAGTAATATTTTATTCAAGGCGTTTTCATTTATATAAGATAGGCAAAAAAATTTCATACTAATAATAAGACGGCTAATCAAAAGGGATCATCAAGAAATTGTATTCTTGTCCTCTTGGAAATTGAGCATAAGTATAGTATAATACATCTATTAATTCGTTTATTTATCCAAAACAATAAGTTATTAAAAAGCAACAACATATCACTTTTGGAACTGCAGGTTTTTAAGAGAATCTTATGAACTGATGAAGTATTAGTAAACATTATAGTATTACTCAATTTTACCTAGTCTTTAATGTCACTATACATTAAGTATATTTTCTTCCCTAGGAACAACCCAGTATCAAAAATACAAATTGCAAGGTTGTGCCCGGTTCAGGTTCAGCAGTTTTATGGGTCCCAGTTTTTTCATTTCCACGGTCTCGGTTCTGGTATTCGACATTGGTTATTTTTACACAGGCTCAGTTCAGTAATAGACACTTAAAACAAGCGGCTTCGCTAGAAAATTCAGGCCCAGGTAATTAAATTTGATACAAGCAGGGCCTTAGCTCCCTTATAGACAGAGTGTGTAGTGCCCCAAGTTCCAGCGGGGGCCCGAGAGCTATGGTTGGTTAGTAAAATGGATTTCAAAGTATTGGGGTTAGTGAGGGGAGGCTAGGGTGGTGGGTACAGGAAGATGAGGAATAGAGAATTACTTTCTGTCTCACATACATAGTACGCGTGTTTCTTTTGAAGGGGGCTTCAGTTAAAAATGTATTTGTGTAGGGGGGGGGGAGGGCTTGACATAGTAAATTTTGGGAAACCCTAGGTAAGAAATCTATTATATTATAAGGCCCAGACAAGCAAAGTAGAGGACATGGATCCATAATCTAGCCACACTTTCCTTCATGTATTTACAGCGTTTGGTGCCTAAAACCACTTTTCCAGATCCATGAGAAGCCCTTAGCTATCATCCTGGCAAGATAAAAAAATATTATTGGAAAATCTTGTAATTGCACACACAAAAAAAAAAAAACTCGCTCAGAAAATTGACTGCTTGATGAAGGCTAATTTATCTTTTAATGTATAAATTGTGTTTTGTTTATATATAGGATAAAAAGCAAAAGAACCGATATTGATAGGAAATATATTACGGTCTCCATTCGACTTTATCGGTTCCGGTTTTGAGAGCTTCCAGAACCACTTGAACCGCAATAACCGCTAGACCGATAGCCGCACAACCTTATATATATATCCACTAGGACTGGGACGGTAAGTTAAACCTACGGGTTGGTGCAAACGACAGTACACCCTTGACAGGACACGGCTTGGTGCATTATAATAGTAATAATAAAATAATTATGGAGCTAATGTAGTTTTTCAATTTATTTGATATTTTATTCTTAATTTATTTATTTTCTGAATAAATAAAATATTCTTAAATATACTTTATATATCTAAAAAATGAAGATTGATTAAAACATACACGGGTTATATAATGCTATTTTCATGAATTTCTAAATATATTTCAAGATTTTCCGGTAACAAACAATACTGATTAGCAGTCACAATATAGCCATCGATTTTGTAAAAATAATGATCCATGCAATACATAAAACAAGTAAATAATGATTAAAAAAATTACCAAAATTTTGTAATATGTATTATGTGATTATATATATATATATACGTACAGCACCGAGGGTAGAAACGTACCAACCCGTAATTGCTGTACCGAACCGAACCTTGGTAACCCCCATACCGTACCAGTTCTAATGCCCACAGTAATTCAAGCAAAATATATGTAATTTGTTATTGGAAGGTTATTTTTTTTCATTTTTGAACACATGAAGCAAAACTTTGGGAAAAAAAAATTTTTTTTTATTGCCTTATCTTTTCTATGAGAAAATGTAAATGACAAAAAAAATATAGTTCGAAGAAAATGGACATTGAAATAAGGTTTCAAAAATAAATGAAAAATGTTTTTTAACAGATTGAATTCAACTCTGGTACTTTGAGCTGTATCATTGTTATTTTATCCTGTCCTTTACCAAAGGCAAAAAGATATGCCATACTCGTTTCATACATTCAAATCGTATTTATTAATTTTCAAACTCGGTCCAGGATCGAATTTTTATCCAGTTTGGTATTAAGTGATTTTTAGAGATTGATTTGGAACGATAAACATTCATATCACTATCACCAACTCATTTAATATAATCGATCTAGACTAAATATTAGATGGAACTTTTTGTAACACAGATCCTTAACCAAATTTTTATTCGGGACGGATCAAGACCTGTTTTTTTCTTCGTGACAAGTTCAGATTGAACTTCTTTCAAGGCCTGAATTAGAGCTTTCCACTAAAAAATTTGACGGTCCTCAAATTGGTCTAACATTTTTTAGACTGAACGGCAATGATTTTAGTCTTTTATAGACAAAAACAATTATCTATTCGTGTTGATATTTTTTTCGATTCAACTCTAATAGAAATTCGATTAAAAATTAAACCAACTCAAGTTGACTTCATATTTTATTGTATTGGATTGATTTTTATCCTTAAATCTCATCAAATGTTTTGAATTTCGTGACACTGTAATCAAGTGACTTCCTAATAATCCCATTTATAAATCAGGTCTTTTTGATCTTTGATGAGGAAGACCAGACATTCAGAGTGCACAAGCTATCTATGCCGGCACTTTGGTGCCCTCTCTCGGAAAACGTAGGCACTTAAGCCGGATATTTTTTTTTGAAAAGTTTAGTTGGAAAAAAAAAAAATCAATTGACGTATTTGTTGTTCCAAATATTTGGAATAGGCAAGGAATCCTCACCGGGAGCAAAAATATAATAAATGCTCGAACCTTTGGAATCAATTGGACGTTTGTTTGCAAATTAGGAGGGGAGTTGATGTCTCTAAAGGTGATTTTTTTTTTTTAATGACAAATTGGATAGATATGTGGGCAATATAAGTCTCTTTAATAAAATAAAGGTTCTAAAAGATAGTGAACATTCTTTTGTATCTTTATTTATCAGGCAAATTTTCATATCGAGTGTTTAATTGACATAAATATGTACACAAAATATTAGGCTGTAAATATGAAATAACAAAATGGATTAGGAGATTATCCGTTTGCTGAAATTTAGTTCAAGATGGTTTTTAGTAGTAATTCGACAATTTGAGAGAATAAAGTATTAATTGTCAAATTACCAATTAATTGTAGGTATTTTCCTCTTCTCTTATTGAAGGAACTTTGAAAACAACCAGGGAAAATTGTATTAGATAAGCTACGAGTCAAACGCCTATATTGTTTCACAATTAAAATAACTATCTCATTAAATATGTGCATATCAATTTTACACTCCTTTACATATAATTTTATGAGATTTTGCTCTTGAAAAAATCCTTTTCGAATAGACACGTATAATTTCCATTACACAAATAACATAAATTATTTGACAAACATGCCATTATTTGTAAATCTCCATAGAATAACATAACAAAAATATTTTTTATATATATATGAAGTTCATGTATCAAATAAATCAAATTTAATCTTATTAAAAATATCTTTATCAGATTATCAATAACATAAGACGTATCTGCCCCTCACTTAATGAAGAAAAAGTTTACAATTTGTTTTAAAGAATACGTAAAATTGAGTTAAGTACTTTGTCACAAATTTTTTATTTTAAATATATGTTCAAATATATTGGTATTTTTAAAATTACTTGAAAATATCTGTAAATATACTTTTTTCTTATTGAGATAAATCTTACACTTTCATTATTTTTATTGACTATTTAGGATTAGAGCTTTAAAACAAAGTAGCGATACACGCCTGTTAGCATGAGAAAATTCATTTTTTTAGTGTCGCTTTTTATGATACTACTGATGCCGCCACATTTTGTCATTTTATTTTATGACGGATGCAACTTTTCCTTCATTTAAAACGGGCATATGGGGTTATCTATGTATTTTATGGTCAGTTGTCGATGTTTCTATTTTTTTCCTAACCAGTGTACTGAATCTTGATAGTTTCAATCAGAATCAGCTCCTCTTAAACTACGAACAATTCCATACAACTATTGAATAATAATTCCATACTTTAGAAGAATTGAACAACTTTCAACTGATATAGAACTTTTTTTTTCTTGTGTTTTTTTGAAAGAAAGGTTGCATGACACAATAAAATCAACTAGTTGATGACTTAATAAATGCTGTGTAGTTACGTTTAATGCACCCAACGAATAAAATAAAGTTCCCCCCACCACTACTACCTTGTACAAATATGAATCAATTGGTCTTCGTTACGTTACTATGTTTTAAAGCTTTACCTAGTATCAGATAGCCATGTGAGACACGTGTTGTTTACTTATATTAGTTTTTAATAAGGTGGCAGAGAGTGGCACCATCTTGTGGCCAAAATTTTACAACTTTCTCAATGATATTCATATTTAATAAAAAAATATATAGTTATACTCGTATGTGAGAGTGGTCTAAAGAGTTTCCGAGCCCAACAAGAAGAAAATATTTACTCGTAAATAAGAGCTATTCATATCTATGTAGCATCTGTTGACAGTTACTCACGCAAGTTTCAGCCATGTTGGACGCGCAGGTATTATGTAACAGTCGTTGGAGTGAGTTGACGTGAGTGGTTTTGTGATAATGCACAAAATCGTTCTTTTGGCACAGATTAAGCGCAATAAATCTGAGTGTTGGCGCGGATTCATTACTGTAGATTAAACGTGGATACATTATTATACGCCCGAAACAAAAATATGTACAGTTCAAACAGTAAAATGTGGAGGCAATACCATACCAATTACCTTCATGAAAATTATTTTGCAGTAAAAAAAACCCTCATTGTTTTTTTCTTTTGGTTGATACTTTTTTATTTCTCCAATCAAATCTCCAAATCTGTTCAGGATCTCTTTAAGAATCCCTATATTCGTTTCTGATCCATTAACTACATTTACTTATTCAGGGGTTTGAATTTATTTTAAAACCAACTTCTTTGTTTATTTAAGTTAAGCCAAAAATATGCTTAAATTTACGTTGACAGGACTTTTTATTGTAATAACGATATACCTGGCTCCGCTTTTACGTTCATTTAATCTCTTTATTTCATCCCAACTGAGTTTAAAATCATTAGATATTTTCATACATTCTCTAGGACTGGGAATAAATCCTCAAACTGTATTTCTCCAACGTTAGAAATAAATTTAAACTTAATCAATGAAACCAACAGCATCATACATATGGCAAAAGAAAGATAATTATCGCATGGTAAGCTTGTTAAATTGAATTCATAATGTTAACTCTATATGGACCAGTGTCCATTTAAAAGTGCGCAATAAAAATTAGTTTTTTTTCGATGAGGGTGTGTAACTAATTTTGAAATCAATCATACCCACGTTTAATGATATTCAAGAATGATTTAATAATATTAAAGAAGTACTTTGTATAAGGAAAGAATAATTACAAATAAACAACAATTTTCTTTTTCTGGCTTCTGTTGAATTTGGGAATTTGAAGTGTCTTTTGAATTCTTGTTCTAAGTGTCACTTCACACTATATTATTACACAAATTATATTTCTAGTTGTAGTATAGAATCCATTGAACAAGTTTGCAAAGGTAAATAAAAATTAAACTTTAAATATAAGTTATATGAACGATTTTGTTGGCGTCCTTTTAAAAGGCATATTCTCATATGAAGTATTTGCCTTATTTAGTTGTTTATAATCAAAATACTCCATACTAAATGTTCCTTCAACCAAGCAGTATGACTTACATACTTTTAAAAATCAAATTGCTAAAGGACTTATTATTGGAGGCAAAACTACATATAGAAGAGGTGGGGAAACAATCTTCAAGTTCTTTACAAAGTTGATTTTCGGCAAAGAAGAAGCGTCTCGGTGATAGGATGAAGTCTATACCTGACACCCCTATTCGGTTGGACCAAATCTCTCACTTCCTAGAAACCCCTTCATAATCAGCAGCGTTGTAAAATCCTGCAATGGTTTTAAAAACAAAGTACCATATGTTGTAGCTATACTTTTGGATGGAAAATTACTGCCTGCTTTGAATGACTGGAAGATGAAAGTCTACTGATTGTTTCTACATATGGAAAGCAATCCAAGACTGGGAACCAAAAGAAAATATATAATTCCTTTGTTGTGATACCACAACTTAAAATACTGGTCGTCTTAATGGTACCATTATGCTGCTGAAAAAGTTTGAAAGATAAATGCTGTCATTTACTTGTCATCATCATCTTCATGAATTGATTTTAAAAAGTGTTTTCGAAGTGAAAATCAAAAATGTAAGAACAAGTTCAAATATTCCTTTCTTTCAAAAATTTAAAGATTATTAGAAAAATATTGATTCCTTCAAAATCCTTACAATCATTAGTACAAAGGAGAGAATACTATTGTACAAAGTAACCTATCACTTTCGGAAATTGAAGATTTATTAGAATATTATCTCAGTGAACTATCAAAAGAAGTGGTGGGAGATGATTACATGGAGGTCATAGAACTATGTACTTTATTTTTAGGTAGAGACAATTATTAAAAAATTTAGACCTCCCGGTGCCACCCACCAAACTTGTTTGATGGTCAGAGCAGTTATACTCTCTGAAAATATCCCTATTAAGTTAACAGCTTAAAAAAAATAGGGGGATAAAATAGCGTAGGATAAAATAAGAGGGATATCCTCTTCTACAAGCGCATATCTCAATTCCTGGTCATAGTCGCTTCCTTCAGAACATTGAAAAGTAATAATAATTGTTCGAGATACATCGACTTTATTGGTAAAAATAACTTTAAATTTAAGAATTTATTCAATGAAGCCAACATCATCATACATATGGCAAGAGAAAGATAATTATCGCATGGTACATTTGTTAACTTAAATTCATAATCTAAAATTTGTTATCAAATATATTTCAATATCAATAAAGTATTTGTTTAAAGATATTTGAGTTTAATTAATTCATTACATAACAATTATACATACTATGGAAGTTTTGAAGTGCATTTAATCCTAAGAGTTGCTTGCTTGAAGCAATCCTTATACAAAGTCGGTGTTTGAATTCATTTACGTATCCTTATCACTTAAAAAGATCAGTAAATGTTAAGAAGGGAATGAAACTGAAGGAATGGTTTATTAATTATTCATTATTACTATATGTACATTACCAAAGTGATTTGTTCTTTAATGCCGGGGGTGACAAAGTTACACGATCTTTTGTTGCATTCAATTTCACACATTCACCAAGGAGTCGCTATATTGATGGCGAAGGCTTATGATAATTGATAGACATCCAAAAAAATGACAGTAAATATAAATTAGTTATTACAATACATACGGATTGAGTAAATTTGGTCTTGGATTAAATGATAGAATCAGTGACGTTAAAACATAATAAGCCGTTTGTTTCATTTTCCAAATATATTTGTGGGAAAAGTGATCTTCTTGAGAAAGGGAGACATAGTTTCATATGCTTCACTACGACGTGGAAGATCCTCAATGGGTTTGAATGACTGCAATAAAATGAAGAACTTGTTAAATTGTAGAATCAAGAATGTACATTATTAAGAAAGACTGGGAGAAGACTCGGGAATTCAAATCTTTGAAATGGAGGAGCATCGATAGACTTAAAAGATGAGCCTGGACCAGGAGATGAATGTCCTTCACTTTAATAGCGGAAATTAGGATTCCTAATGTCCCTAAATCCGGAGTAGACGAGGAGGATGGATGAAATGGATGACTGAATAGATGCAGACATCTACAGTTAACACAAACTATAGTAGAGACATTGAGGAAAGTCAAATTCTGTAATAAGTCCCTCTTTTTATATGTCCCTGACTATAAGAGTTTGGATTAGGATCTACTTTGAAGTAATTCCAGCTAATATTTTTACTAATATATATGGAATAGGATTTGTGTTGGCTTCCTTTCCAATTCTCTTAGAGCTGCTCACAGCTAATCTAATAAAACGTCATGACAGTTGAGCAGCTCTTCTCCAAAATATTATTCAAATAGTCAGGGTTACCAGGTTAATTTTTGGTTGCCATTTTATTTAGCAAACAGGTGGATAACATTTTGAATATCAATATCGTGTATATTGCAGGCTATTTTGCTCTCTTACTAATACGTATTTGTTTTCTTTCCTCCGATGACACAACATTTTCAAATTATCATTCCTCACATTTGAATCTCCATAATTAGTGGGCTCCGAGTGGTATTCCTTAAATTTTGGGATGGCATTCCCTAGGAACCAAATCCCTTAGTTTCTTTGAAAACTTTTGTCTCAAATTATCTATTAAAATATCCTAAAAAATAAGTTTTATCCCGAGCATACGTCTTCTTTCTTTTGCTTCGAAGTCAAAAAATATATTTTGCGGAGAAAAACAATCATTGTTACTGCATAAAGTTTGATTCTTCTTGGATGTATATGACTGAAATAGACTTCTTGATGTTGTGGGCAGTCCGGATGGAGAACCAACGGTATCTGCACCCTTCTCGGCAGTGTTTTGGAGGAGATTGCACATTTTGTTTTTGCTCCGATATTTTGCACTTAAAAGAAATTTTATAAAAACAAGATATATATATTTTAGTGCCATCTATCATTTGATAGCGTAAAGAAACATCGTTATTAAAAATAACAGTGTAAAATTCTAATTAAAAATAACAGTGTAAAATCGTAATTAAATATTATTGTTATTTTTCTGTAGTGGCTATTTTGTACATCAAATACTCTATACTACTACGTTCTTGGAGTGAGTGTAAAAATAATTTTCGTTATTTTCATGTATTTATGCGTGTATATATTTCGTTCAATATGTAGTAATTACATAACCTATCCCTTACGATTGAAATAATTGTGGAGAATCATCAATTTCAGAGTATGATTATAATAATTATGTAATTAGGGTATTATTCAATCATTGAATGATTATGGTGTGTCATAAATAATATAAACACAATGTTTACATATTGTAAACAAAATTTTTTACATCATAATTTGTAAAAGCCTTCTGTGCCCAAGAAAAAAAGTAATTGTTCGTATTTCTGTCTTTTTTTCTTTCTACCTTCATCCATGTCTTAAGCATGATTACTCATACGCAGGTTTGAGACATGTGTCAAAGGTTATTTGTTTATATGTATTTACCTCTGTATAAACAGAGCATCCTGTAGCTTGCCTTATACAATAATATCTAACAATGAGTAATACAAGTTTGCATATATTACTTAATTACATAGGGATAAGACAAATATTTATTGTACATGTAGCACGTTCTAACCTCTCTATTATCACACAGTATTTCGTACGATGCCAAACAGAGAAAAGGCCTCATATCAGCTGGTAATTAGGAAATTCTTCCAAATAAGTGTTGTGTCCGTTCTTATTTACGACTAACAACTACAGTTCCTTTCAGTTCAGTCTCAGTCCGGTCCAGTTTAGTCCTGTTTATCATTCCTAAAAACTTATGAAGTTCGGTCCTGTATGACGTCACTCAACTTTATTTTTTCTTTGTTTCATTCGTTCTAGTACTGATAGTCCTAAGTAAGGAATGAGAGTATTAAAGACCGATCTCAAAGACTGTTAGGACTACTCCTGAGACTAGAATGGACCCAATAAATCAAGACCGACTATAGAACTTTTATACAATATTAGGTGGGGATTACACTCAGCTGTACCAGAGATAATTCTAATTCGACCATTCAACGTTCAGACCACTGTTTAAGAGAAAATAGAGAGAAATATCAACAGTTGATGACTAAACGCACTGTATATTGTTGTGTTAGGGAACTAACGTCGTAGTATTTGTCATTTAGAATTAGAGATTTTGTGAAAGTTGTGTAACTTGTACAAGCAAAAATAAAAGAATATATTGTCTCACGCAACTTTTCATATGAAAATAAACAGGAAATGCCAAAATCTGTTTTTAATTTTCCCTAGATATGGAATTATGATTAAACTACCCAAATACTGATATTACCCAAGATTCCCCTGAGTTATTAGGCGACAACAAACAGACACACTTTGCTTCAATAATGTAATTGATAACTCCCCCGAAAATTCCTCAGTATCAATATCCCTTTTTCTTGTACACACTCACACGTAACTACTCAATACTTATATCAATTCACATGTCTTCTGTCCGGAACAATGACAGAATAATAATAAGAGTTTGAGATTTTTCTTAACAAACGGATAGTTGATGAGAGCTTTAGTGATCCCATCATATTAAATTATCCTCAGTGAGGACTAATGAGTACTTTAGTCTCTCAAGCCCTCACTAGTACATGGCATTGTCCGAATGAATTATGTGTCTTGTATCATGTTCGTTCATCGAGAAGAAATATACTACATGTATATGGACTTCAAAGACAATTCTTAGGTTTGATGGAGTAATTGTAATACTATAGTGTTTACTTATACTTAATCAGTCTAACTTCACCTAACCAATTAAAGGAACAATTAAAATGTACAAATATTAGTAGCTTGAGAATTTTTAAATATGATTAGATGTGTCAGGGAGTACTTTAGTGTGTTGTTTAACCTCATCTATATTCATATTCATTTTTTCATAAAAAGTACTTCCTATTTTTATAAGCCCATTATAGGCAATAGGTTAAGTAATTTACCACTACATACAAGTATTAATTTTTCAATCTACATGCAATATTTATTGATTAATTTTGTGTATCTGTCGTCTGGAATACTTTACTTAACATTATATGAAAAGAAAAAGTATTAATTTTTTACTGGGGCACACCATAGCTCGACTCGAATGTGTTGTTCAAATGAAAGTTATAGCTAGTTAAGGATAAATTCTACATATTAGACTTCAATTGAATTTTTTTTTGTGATCGTTGATGTTGCTCAGAATCAATTTATAATCATTGTCATTCATTTTTTTACAGTTTTATTTCAGTTTGAAATTAGGTGGTTAAAAAATTAACGTCTCACCACTAGGGTAAACATTATGATTCACAAGAATATATTGTTTTCAAAGGAAAATCTTACTTTTTAACAATTTTTTATAGACAGTTTCAAATATGTTCTATTTTCTAAGTTAATAAAGTAGAATAAAGTTGAAAAAAAGTAAATAAATCTGATATGTACTGATAGCATTTCTGAATATAACAAGACATGGGAAGAGTCTATCTCTTGGATGCAATATCAGCTGTTTATGGAGGGAGAATTAGACGAAGGAAATAGTCATGACCTATGTTTAATGTGTCAGTAGTTCTTCTGCTGTTCAAGCCTGACAATCCATGAAAGCTATGTATGTTTTGTCCTATATAACTTGTTACGTCCATCTCTCAGTTAAAACGTTGCAAGGATCCGATGTCTAAGGCAAATGCGACATTTGAGTATTTCACATACATTATTGGGTTTTACAATTATCTAAATTAATAGCAATTCAACTATATTTTTTTTAACATGCTATTTTATTAATGTAAATACAAATGAATCTATTTATTTATGTTTCATTTAAGAATCCAATAATTAAATATAAAATATCTCTCAAATTCGTATATTAATTCTTACACCTAAACGCTACTGATACTGATGATAGATTAACCAGACCCTATATAGATTCCAGGGGTCCTTTAAGATTTAAACAAATGTAACTCTCATTAGATTAAAAAATATGTGAGCTTCTATCCCCGAAACCTTTGTAACCCTAAATAATTATCCCCTTTAATGGGTTAAGTCAATTATAATTATTGAAAAGTTCAATTACTTATGTGATTAGAAAGTTGGGGGGGAGTCTATAAGTTGGTAACCTGCTGGATATTACTGTTTTTATTTATTAAGTATTCCTATTTTGATTATTGAGTATTAATTATCTCTGTCAACAAATAAAATGTCGTCTATCAAAGTGATTGTCAACTTATCATGTCATTTTTGATTGATACTCATGTGGATTTCAAATCTATAATTATTGAATCATATCAAGTTGGTTCATAAGTCAAACTGCTTGCGAACGTACATAATAAATACTATTCACTTGTTACCATATTTATGTATGAATAATAATAATTACACCTCCAGCGGGGTTTTTATGTGGGTTAGGGGAAAGGGAGGGGTTAATTTATATCAAAAATCATATTCAATCATCAGTCGTTAAGAGTAGTGTCGGTCCATTATTGGTCTGAGTCGATCACTTGATCAACTCACTCGGTTGGTCTAAGAAAAATGAACCGATAATAAAAGCCCAGTCACGTGATTCGGCCCTACATTGGGTTGCAAACTGAAGACGTAGACCACAAAAAAAGCTTTTAAAATTATATAACTGATCTGCGGAGACATAGGAATTTCCTATTTGGAAATAGTAACTTAATGAATTATCATAATTCATATATATACTATGTAAAAAAAAGTGTGTGACGTCTCATATTTTCTTTTTCTAATCTTTGTCGATCCAGACCACGGTCCATCGACTGACTCAGTTTAAACCGATGGATACTCGGGTCTGGTTCATTCAGTCCAGACCAATCCAATACAAGTTAAGAGGCCATCAATCTTTTTGGATACTTGCTCTTCTTAATATAATAAAATTCAATTAAACTTATTTTTTATTGGCCTTTCTTAACTTCACATTGCGAGTGGAGGAAGTAAGCTCCATAATTAATTTTTTAGTTAGATTAGTTAATTTTTTTTGATTTTTTTTCTTGGGCCTTCCATTCGGGGATTTGGATCTGGAGAGCGAGAACCTTTTTAATAACGACTCTATAACAAAGTTATACAAGGTTAACCGTAGTATTTGGAGTTCACAACTTGATACGTCCTGTGTTGTAAGATAAAACTATTATTTAACGTGTTATCATTTGAAGGCGAAAATTCTCATCAATGGGATTCTGCACACGAAGCCCTCTCTTCTTACGTAATTGAAATCCAATCTAATCTGAGAGAAATAAATATGGTTGGCTTCAAGTAAAATTCTCCAATTCTAATAGCAAAATTAAAATTTAACAAGACTCATATTCAAAAGTATAATTGTCACCTTTGAAAACTAAAAAATGTACATAATATAATACTTTTTTTAAAGGGCTGAAGTCTTTTTTGTTTCCAATACGAGTAACCACAAATTTTTACTCGTCCCAATGACGTCATCAGAAATAGAAAGAAAGATATTTATTTAATAGATCCCTTGCCTAGAATACCTATTTCATACATGATCATTTCATAGTACAGTGGTTTGCGTATAGTGTTTTGTGCCATATTTTATAAAAATTAATCAATGTAAACATAAATTTATCTTATAGTATGTAATTATTACATTTTTTCTTGAAATTTGGTTCATCTAAGTAAAAAATGAATCCATCCAATAATATCTAAACAAGACAAATCTCACAAAACCTCACACAACAAACTACTTCGTTGGGTGTAGGAGGAAGAAATAAAATGATTTGCCACTTTTTTGTGAAAACAGTTCCTGTAATAAACTTTAAGTCATCAAATTAATTACTTATAAGACAATCAGGATGATTTGAATGGATCTTTTTCACGGAACATCCGAATATATGGATCTGAGTCAACTTATAGTTCCATTCAACTCCTATTTGTTTATGACATTGGGATATACATAATCTTCAGATATCTCATCTTTTTAGAAAAGGTTCTTACGCCTTACTCGATGGATGTTATCTCATTAATAATTGTGTATATGTCCCTCTAAATCTTGTATGGAATCGTTGTGTACTTTTAAATAACTGAGGACATGTTTAATCAAGAGGAGTAATACTGGAATGAAATGTACAGAGAGTAACAAAGAGACGTATCATCTTTCATCTGCATCTCTTCCATTGAAACTCCTTCCAAAGTCTACTCTATTATGTCTCTTAATATTCTTAGACAACTCTTTAATTGATTTGAGTCCTTAAATGGCATTGATGTCCAGAACAAACAATTCCTATCTATGACACTGAGTCCATTTATAAGGCTAAATTATTTCTGTAATTTTAGACACTTCATCCTCGCTTCCAATTCCATTATTACTCGTGTGTCTTTTCTGTCGTTGAAAAGAAAAGTAGAAGACGATCCTGGACCATGAATTTCATGTGGTGCTCTTTTCTTGATATATTTATCTGCAAAGCAGCAAAACATATTCAACTCTCCTATTACCAACAATCTATATATATGCATAAATAGTTTTTAGTTGATAAATATGTTAATAACTTATCAGTGATCTTATAACTTCACTAGTTATTTTGGAAAATATGAATTTCATTTAACATATTTTAAAAGTTAGTGAGTCGGAAGTCATTTTCTGAATAATTAAATCACTTGTCATATATATTTAGGATCTCCACATCAATATTCAATAAGTCAATTACGGA
Organism: Lepeophtheirus salmonis; assembly: GCF_016086655.4. Classification (NCBI taxonomy): domain Eukaryota; kingdom Metazoa; phylum Arthropoda; class Copepoda; order Siphonostomatoida; family Caligidae; genus Lepeophtheirus; species Lepeophtheirus salmonis. The sequence continues at coordinate 17,245,344 of NC_052139.2, forward strand.
TTATACTAAATGCTTACGATGTAACAAAACTGTATATAAGATTATTTCAGTATTCATTTCACTAAATAATAGATTATGTTCCTTGACAATAATAAAGCATATTAATATGATATTAACAACTAAAATTATTTTCTTATTTATCAATTGATAAAAAAGGCATAATGCAAATATGCATTTATTTGAATGCTCCATTGATTTACGTTTGTATTTTTATTTTTTCTTAATTGTTTAGCCTTATCTGATTATTGATTAATTTACTACAATTTACACATATTCCAATTATATATGATAGTGCTTACTTTTCTTAGCGTTAACGTTTTGTTATTCAATATTTTCTTAAATTATATCTTCAACCAAAAAAAAAAAATAGAAAATAATATACTCACTAAATATAAATTTTAAAACTAATAGTGGAAGACTTATACTTGCCTTCACCTTGACTGTGATGAAGAGCATAAATTTCATCGTTGTATATTTCTTTCAAATTTATAAATGCATAAAAAAACAACTAGTTCATGAAGGAAAGGATAATATTCAAAAAGATATAAAGATAATTTATATTAAAACTATAGAGAAAAAAAGGATTCCAAAATTGAAGAGTGGGGATTATTATTATATTTATTTGATTAGTAATTTTGTTAATGTTTTTTACCTTTATAAAAATGTCGTAGCCAAAGTCAGTGAATGGATTTTTCATGACCAATCTCCATCCCAATTTATCAATCCCCCTGTTTGATCTTTTTAGCTTTCAGAGTCTTTTGAAAACTAAAAGAATTAGGAAATCGCCTCTTTTTTATTTTTTTAAGCAATATTTTTATGTTGACACATTAAAAATATAAATATACTTATTTTGGTATTTCATGACCTTGAATTCGACCTCAAGAGGTGTTTTTTCTTGTTTGTCTCTTCCCCCATTATAGAAACAATGATGAGGCGCGTTGCATGAGACAAATGTGATAGATTCTGACAGGGGTATCACATTTTGTAGGTAGATCCTTTACATAGATATGTTTACAGTCTCATTTTTATGGAAGCATGATTCTTGATGTTTAATCAACATAGGTATGCGTTAGGGTTTTTTTTTATTTTTTAAAAATTTTTCGAATTTCGATTATAGTTAGTGTGGAGAAGTTGTAATAATATATGAACATTGAATAATTTTGATAGACATTTTTTTAACGTATAAAAAGTGTATGAAAAAGTTAATTTTCTAAAAATTAATGTAAAAAAAAAAAAAAATATTAGGAAAATTGGATGATCCACGTACCACATGCATACATTTTGAGAAAGGAAAGATCTAAATTAGATTATGTTATTCTCTCTTTCTGTTCAATAGAGTACCGTTAGAAGAAAACTTTAATTATATTTTTTATAGGTTATAGTAATGTCTATTACAATGAATGAATGCAAAATAATAATTAATCTTAATTGACGAAATAAATAACTTTTGTCTCCTTTCAAAACCTTGAACGATATGTGTTACCTAAAGATAATATAGGTTATTTTCTTATCACATGACAACTTTTCCGAACTAACCGTAATCGAAGTTCGAAATAAGTTAGAAAACAAACCACCCTAATATGCATGACAACGAGCATCGTTATAAGTATATATGAAGTAGACATTAAAATGTCCCATTTTGGGGTTATTGTTTTTTTTTCTTTATACATAAAAAACGGCCAATGCCGAAGTTGCAGTTTCCAAAGTTTTATTAAACCTAACATACAATAAATTTAACACTTATTAGATTGATAGTTGCTAAATAATAAGGAGTAAAATCATTTTTATTAATAAAACAAAATTATACCCCTGGGTATCTATATAAATAAAGCAATTTATGAATGTCTGAATATATGATAACACGTCACGGGGTAAACTGAATATAGTGATCCACGATGTATATCAGAATCATATTTTGAACAAAAAAATAACATTAGGGTCGTATAAATTGAAATATGACAGATATATACATAAGGTATGGAATATGTATACAGGGTGCACTATATGTTGTGCTCCCTGATTTATATAATATATATAAATATTTTTGATATCAGAAATAACAATGTGATCCTATTAATTAAATATTGCAGGCGTGTGCTTATACTACTAGAGCACTATTTCTGTTTTCTTTTTGTCTCCTATGCATATCATAATTCATACGGATTTTCAGTATTTGTTAAGAATTGAAGTAAATATAAACACTGGTATGTGAAAATGAATTTGGTTGAATTTTGGTTTAGTGAACATTCTCAACACTAATTACTCATCAGTCATCCCAACATATTAAACTTTTTTTCGCAAACTCTTATCCTTTTATTCTCGAGGACAGAATACATATGAATATCTATAACTATTGAGGGGTAGGCTTCCAGTGATTGTCATCCAAACACCGAGGCCCTTAAAGCCACTTCGCCCAGCTTTGGGACCCCATGACAGAGGTCTACATCCACAGATTGGAAACCATCATTGCTGCTAAGGACTGCTAAATTAATGATAAAGATAGCTCAGACACACATTTATATATACCGGGCCGTGCAAAATTATTTACCCATTTTTGTTCCGAACACATCGCTGACAATAATGACATTTCGAATGACTTGAGAAACAATTTATTCATACATTTTTATAATAATAAAATAGTTTGTGATAAAATTTAATCCATGTAGCCACCATTTGACTCAATGACACTGGTCAGGCGACGTCTGAAGCTGCCACAGACTTGCTGGATGTAATCAGCGTCCATGGAGGCCCAGGCCTTGCTGACAGCAGCCTTTAAGGCATTTATGTTCTTGTGTCGTTTTTTGCAGGCCTTGGTCTCCACGTGCGCCTAGATAGAGAAGTCTAGTAGGTTCAGATCTGGGCTCTGAGGGGGCCAGTAGTCCTTGGGCCAAAAGTTCATGTTGGCCTTGAGCCACTCCTGAGCTTCCTTGGGGGGGGGGTCCATCTTGTTGAAAACCCCAAGGAGAGTTGCCAACTATGGATTGGATCCACGGAAGGACATTGGACCCCAGAATCTTCACATAATCCTCCGCTGTTAATCTGTAGCCAGTGGGGAACCATACCGGCTTCATGGCCTTCCCGTTGGAGCCCACAAGACCCAATATCATCACCGAAGCAGGGTGCTTTGTTGTTGCCACATAGTGGTGCTTATCTTGCACATCTCCGAAGCTCACAACACGGTCATTTTGCCTGTTGAAAACAGGATCGACCGTAAAAGTTTTCTCATCTGAAAAAAGGATGATGCGTCCAGATGATCTCTTGATATCATTCAAGATTTTCTGGGATGCTCAAGTCTGACTTCTCACTGACGTTCAGTTAGCAGAGGGCGTTCAGTACGCATTAGGGACTTTCCTCCAGCCCTTTTCAATGCCCTTGAAACAGTTGATCTCGACGTTCCCATCTTTCTGGGCATGTCGGCAATGTACCTGTTGGGAGTCCTCTTGAACACTGCCTTTACTTGCCTTGTTGAGACAGTGGGCTTCCTGCCAGCCCCAGGGGAATGCTTGAGATCACCCCCAGCTTCCAAGCGCTTGGAAACGTTGTAAATTGTCTTCTATGAGGCCCCAACCTGTTCCTTAATGTTGTTATGAGGCACTCCTGCTCGGAGGAGGGCTGCAATTTCGATCCTCTGTGTTTCCTGATTGGACATGGTCTCACGTGTGGAAGTTGTTACGCTCTCACAGGAAGGATTTTTGTTTATTTTAATAGTAAAAATACGAAACAATCAGATTGGTTGCCATAAAACCTCTTAAAAAGTATATTTACATCATCTGTAAATAATTTTGCACGGCCCGATAATTGATTTCATTGAAATTCTATTGTTATTTAATAAATTATATCTTGTTGAAGTTTAAAATTCAAAGTATTCAGATTTTAATGGACCACTAGGTAGTATATCCAAGCCACCTTCCTAGAATGTTCTTCTTGCTATCATGAATAATGAGGTTATTAATCTTAAAGAGTGGTTTACTATGAAAAGTAATGAGAATAACTAACTATATGGGGTCAGGCTCTTATCACACCAGGAGTTTTTATAACTAAGTGAATAAATAATATTATAAATGTATTCTATACTATTCTGAAGCTTACACAAACTTCAAAAATGTTTACAATTACACATGGCAAAGGTCAAATCCTTGTTCATATAATACGTAACCTTTGTTTAATATTCTTATTAACTACCATATACTCTGGTAAAATTTAAACTTAATAATGGTAAGTATATAACTTTGTCAGCATGCCATATTTTATTAAACCTATAAAATGATACTTTTTGAGTTATGTAAATCTATTTGTTCCAAAGTTACGGTCGATTAGAAGTTCGTAACGTTTTGTATGACCTTGACCAAACAAAATATCCAAAAAAATCTCCCAAAATTTAATAGCTTCTTACTGTTACAGGGATGTGCAAGCTATCTATGTCGCCACTTTGGCACGCTCTCTTGGGTACTTAGGCAACTGATTCCTTTTCTTAGATAACTTTTTCTAACTTGCAAAAATTGGAAAAAAATGGAATCAATTAACAAATTCGTAGTCCAAATATTTAGAAATGACCCTCCATGGAATCAATTGACAAATTCGTAGTCCAAATATTTGGAAATGACCCTCCATGGAATCTACCCTGAGAGCGACAACTTAATCATTGTTATATCTCTCGGACTTAGTAAGATGTTCAATTGTAAGATTGGGAGGGAATTTGAGTCCTGTAAAGGAGATTTGGAGGCAACAAGAATGCAGGCTGAGGTCAAGGTCGAATTGAATATGTCGGACGACTTTATCTTGCAGACTTTTGGCCTCCAAAAATGCCATATCTGAATCTGATGCATTAAATTTTTGTGTGTGTGCAACAAGCTTATCAGTTGGATCAAAAAGGATTTCCAGGATTTGCCAAGGGAGCAAGTGGTGAAGGCTTGTTCACGCTTTTGCCTCTCACCGAGCCTGTAATTGATCCTGAAGGGGATTTTATGCAATAAAATAAATCAGAATCCATCAAGCATTCTGAATTCTTTTTTTCTTTCTTTTTTACTACGGTCTCATTATATACCCCTACAAATTTTATAGGAATCTGAGAGTAAATGTATAGAGTTTAGCTGTCATGCCACTTTATTAGATCCGCTGTGAAAAGCTATCACAAGAAGAAAATAAGTCAACTCAATTATATCTACAAAGAGCTTATGCAGTAATTACTTCGATGTCGATTCTCAACTCCACTCTGAGTTGGGAGAGGACTAACAGTTATAACTCCACAACAAATTGTCCTTCTTACTGTGTGTCTTTCATTAGAAAACTTGTGATTATTTTATACTTAGGTGTTTGCATTTCAAGAATGATAAAATAATAATAACAGCTTTTGAAAATAAATAATTACCACGTCACTTTTCATTTTCCTTTTTGAGCATATCAAGAAGTCATATCTTATACAACTCTATCAATCAGAAGTTATTCTGTAATTCCAACAAGGACTTACACATACAACTCCCGAACAAGCCTTAATTGTGAATCTCCCTTTTCATAAGCACTATCACTGCTCATAACTAGTGCTGTGTAGGTTCTTATTTAGGACCAAGGAACGCAGTTCCAGTCCTTCTTATCCCATCCAGTACAGACTCACTTGTTGGTCCTTAAAGGACGGCTACCACATATATCGTGAGTGTACAAGTCTAAGTGTATATATCTACACATATAAACATATATAAAAATGATATCGGGAGAAGAGTTACTCACACAAAATAACTTCCTTCAATCATTTACATATATATATATATATGAGGAAGATCTGAAAAGTTTCTGACCTCAACGTGAAAATGGCAAAACTCGTAAATAAAAGCTAGCTATTTCTATATAGCATCTGTTGACAGTAAATCGCCAATAATAGTAAATCGACGCACAGTTGTTATGTAACAGTCGTTTGAGATAGTTGATACGAGATTTTTTATGAAAATGTACAAAATAAAAGTATTGAGCTGTCACTAAATATATATATTTTTTTTGAAAGTGTAACCTTTAAATATATTCCAACAATAACATATATATAAATGTTGGTTGTCTTAAAATTTGACGCCTCCAAGTCAGTCCAACTCGGAGTAATTGAGCCAAGAAACAGAAACTGTCTCGTCAACAATTATTTTGCAGAAAAAACACTGAGTAATATTTGAACGACTTACAAAGATGGAAGCATCACTGGGAGAAGTGTCTAGGAGACTATGTTGAAAAATAATAATTCAAAAAAAATATATTGTATCTTTGTGAGATCGGAAAATTTTCAATCAACCTTTTCTCCACCTATATATACACTTAGACATTTAAACGTGCAATGGATGTAGTAACCCGCCTCTAATAAGGTAAAAACGATCCTCGTGACGTCATTGATGGTGATTTCCTTTTTTATTATTCTGTCATATCATTGAATAAATTATATGACTAAGTAACAATATAATAAGTTTGTATTGTATTATAATAAAAAATATTTTTGCAACATTTATGCAGTTTTCTGAATACATATCACATATATATATTCTAGCTTAATAAACTATTAATATTTTAAGATAAAATTCCAGAACTAATAGTTAAAAACCTGTCTCAAGGACCAATATGACCAGCCCTAAGACGTAACTGGACCAAATAAATAAGGGACAGCATAGCACAAGTAATAACTTTATACTCTCTTCAAGAATATAAGTATAATGATAACGACTATTAAAAATAAAATAAAAACTTGTCAAATTATTATTAGAAAAAAAATATCTCACACGTTCAGATCATATTTTTTACAATTCTACCCATTTATGTAATATACTACTTTCATTAGCAAATCAATCTTTATTTTTATAGTATAATTCAAATTGATATTAAATGTTAGGGAAGGAAGACCATTAGGAAAATAATGTAATAATGAGCATTAATTGTTCTTACTATAATTTATATAAAAAAAACTTTTTTCCTTAGAATGAAATGCGTAAGGAAAAAAAGTTCATTGTGTTGGTTAATATGATATTAATTAGTTTTATTTGAGCAATTATCATATATATTTTTATTATGAGGTTCTCATTCTATATACACAAATTACGTAAGAAATAAAGGAAGAAAGAATGATCACGTAACAAGATTACATAAATAAACATTTTAGTTTATAATAATCCCCTCCCCAAAAAACAACCTATCTCAACACTTTACACATTTTACTGATCACAAACCACTAAATAAAATCCTTCAATACCCATAATTTAGAGCACACATATATATCTAAAACCAAAACAGGACCAAATAAGAATAATATAAGAAACAATCCATCATTAAAAGTACAAACAGCTTCCATAATAAGACTATTTCCTTTTAAAACCTTTTTAAGATCTTACATGCCACATTTTCTAAATATTTTGCATACATCGAGGGATAATACCTTATAAAATCGGCTCTATATTTCCATCCAGATCTAGAGTTTTCCGAAACCATCAAAGAGAAGGAAGCATACCCTGCAATAGATGAGGTGATAACAGCTCTTATCTCTTCAGCAGCTAAGGGTTCATAATTTGTAATTTTACAGGCAATAAGAGCATTGGAATTCAATAACGCTTCGTCTTTCCCGTGGATCCATTTCGTTTTGAAAGCCCAAACAAAACCTGTGTTTTTATGAATTTTGATTCTTGGTCATCTAGTTCCTTTACATTTAAGAAAATAAATACTTTTAGAATTCGAACACTGGACAATCTACAAAAGCGTCTATGGAGAACTTAAAAGTTTTTCCACACCTTTCTTTAAATGTATGCTAAAGAGGAGTTGGACAATTTCCACATCCTTAAGTATTATTGTGTCGACTAGTTACGTGTGAGTGTGCTCATGCAAAGGGGTGAGTAACAATTATAATTTATATTTATCTACTATATTATTTAAAGCAAAAAAATCTTCTACTGGTGATAACAAAGTACCCAAAAACAGAACTATTATCCACGTTATAAGCATTACTACTGATGAATCCTTGTCATATTAGCTATCAAGCTAATATGTAATCTTATTGGTTGTGTGACGTAAGGACTGGAAAAACTTCTTGCTGGATCAAGTAAATATTGATTCCAACCCAATTAAAAGAGTATTGTTTAGAATATATCTTTAACTTAAATTATTTATTTATTTACATATGAAGGGAGTTATCTTACATTTAGCTTAAAGATTCATATAAGATATGGTCAGGGGAAAGATCAAGACCAGATTGTGAAGTTTAGGTACAATTATCTTATTTTTAAACTCACTATTGGATTGATATGCTATTAAGTATTAACACAGATGGGATAAAACATCCTATAAAGAGATTATGGAAGTATAAAATTTATGGAAGTCTTTACATTGATCATTATAAAAAATAAGCCCAGCCGAGATTCCTAAGGTAAAAGGCACATCCATCAAGAAGATATCCTACCTACATATATATACCGGTAGTTGCATAAATACGCGGATATTTGCAACAAATAGTCCGCGTATTTATGCAACTACCGGTATATATATGTAGGTAGGATATCTTCTTGATGGATGTGCCTTTTACCTTAGGAATTTTAAAATTACATATATTATGAATTAAGAATCTAAATGTTGATTATTCAACATGTTAAGTATGAGTTAGTCCACATTTTCTTATTGTAATACAACAAATCGTTATTATCACCTCTATTTAAATTGAAGACAAGGCACAAAAATGAAGTTGGGTTGATTTCATTTCAAATTGATTTTGATGATTTATTGTGGAAGTAAGCTTAACTTTTACTTCCTGATATTTATATATGAATGTCATGAATATTTAATTGAAAAAACTCATGAGTACATTGATCACTCAATGTAGAGAGTAATTCACTTATAAAGTAACATGTTAAAGTAAACTTATCATTTTTTATTCTGTTCTATAATTAGTATCTTTATTTGAAAATCCTATCATGTATTACTACGATATTTTGTTAATTTCCAGCAATTGTATTGATCATAACACATAAAAAGGTCGTTGTTGGCTCATTATCCTTGTAACTATAAATATTTTCATTCATACATATATATTCTATTCTTAGAAATTCTTCTGAAATTAATTAAACTTGATTGGAAATGGGTTTGACTCAAGATATTTATTCTAATATTTGTCTGTGTTCGGAAACATCTTCACACTTAGTTTTTAAATAAAAACAATTAGATTTAAAACTTTTTTTGCTCTGTAACCACCAAACAAATTATTTCATTGATTAAAATCTAATTGTTACTTTTCCACATTTGAAATTTCAGGTCTCTTATTACTACATAAAATAATTGGACAACCTAAAATGAATAAAGACCAGTTATGTATCATTAATTACATAAAAATATAGTTATTTAAATCAAAAGATAATTAATAATTATTTTCACAAAAAGAGAGTTATTCTTTCCCTAATTTTGTGTCTTCTGCAAAATACCTTGATTGTATTTTTTAATGTACAGAAATTGAATTTCATCTTCGATCCAATCAACTCTTACTTTTTTAGGTACACAATTGATATCTAATTTTTGCTTGAGCTCCGACAAATTTGAAATATCATCTTCTCTCAAATTTTTTGGTCCCCTAGCTCTATTTCCTCACATTTCCATCTACGCCTCACCTCATCCTTTGTTTAATTGTCACTTCGGTTTGTAATCTTAAAGATATTAAAGAACTTTTTCTTAAGATATGTCTTTTTAGTTCTCCGTTTGTCCATTTAGTTTCTGTTTCAAAATCTTCACGTATAAAATAAAGAAAGAAAACAACTTTTTAAGAGCTATCAACGGATTTACCATTGATATAAACAATAACAATAGTATTTAAACACTCATCAAAGATTACTGAAATAAATGTATAGTTATTTTTTATCAAGAAGTTAATTTATCGGAATAACAGATTTTCATTTATTAAGAATTTCCATGGGGGATGTTGGAAATTTAGACACAGAAATTCATATTATCATTGAGATTTCAATCACATGTTTTACAAGTGTGGCAACCAAAATGTACCTCATTTCAAAGCATATTTCACGTCAAGGAATAATCTCACGTTCTATGCAAAATAATATTTGTTTATAACAAACTGACGATAAAAGAATACATTTATATAATTTATTGAATCAAAACTTATAATAGAGAGGTTGTGGTGTTTTAAAATTGAGTAGTTTATTCAGATTCTTGTTAATCCCTGAGTTAGTGAACACTGTACACACATTCGATGCTACATACACACGCCTACATTAGTTAATTAATGCGACTACTTTGTTACTTCTTAGATCAATACATGTTCATGGTATACATTTTATATACAGTGCACGCCATGACTGTTTTTATTCAGACAAGGCAATCTTTGATTTAGTATTATAGAATTATTTATAGAGCCTAATAGATATATTTGTGTCAATATTAGGCTTTGTATTGAAATATGTGGTATTAATTAATTTACCCAATAATTTTAGCTATATTTTAAAGACTTTTTTTAAATCTAAAATTGGACCAGATCTATTAATTTATCATTCTCTTATTGTAATGATCAATTTTGGGTAATTTAAATATAATTTACGGAACTTTCAATGTGTTAGTAAGAATAATTTGATAATAAAAATTGAGGATAATTTGTCAAAGAATGAAAATTTAATCAACTTTCTTCTATATGAGAAAAATCATTCTAGCTTACTTTTATGTTGACAGGCTACATATTAAAATATTTATAATACCTACTTATATATTTTTTTCTATTTAGCAAAAATAATCATTTGAAGTTACCACCAAACACTTTCATGTCCAAATACATTATATATCAAATATAAGCAATTTCCTTTTTTGTCAAAAGCCTTATTTTTGCCCCCTTATTCCATCATTTTTACTAAAAACAAAATAAAAACACATTTATTGTAGCATGTACCAACCAAATACCAACGTTAAAAAAATCCTATATATTTTTAAAAAAGGGGTTGAGTTAAAATAATAAAATTTATAATATTTGGGGGCTTGCGTGTTAATTTGAAATGGAGATGATAGTCACATTATATTCATCTATACGGATACGAACTTTTCAAAATTCAAACAATTATAGGGGATTAAAATATAATCGGTACTAGCGTGGGCCGACAATTTTGTTATGATCCGCTGTCTGAGGGTGTCTCTTTTTTTTGCTGGAAGAAATTTTGTTGTGTCAGCAAACTTAAGCTCCTTCAGATTTGAAGATGATTTGTTTTATATGATATTTTTGGCCCGTCCACAAAAAAGTAAGCTACAATATTTTTTATCAAAAATAAATTTAATTCCATTTATAATCTTCTACATATTACACTATGCAACAAGGCATTTAAGGCATTTTTTTAAATCCCGTTTTCAGAAATTGATTTCAACTCTGAGCCATATTAAAAAAATTTAATTTATTAATTAGCATGAGCTTTTGTGTAAATGATTTTAATTTAAATAATTTAAAAAACTTTTGTTCGAAATTGCCACCCTTTACCCGGATGCCAAGCAGAATCGAAGAGGCACTTGGGCATAGACAGTACGGACAGATTCATAGTAAATATTGGCCTATTCCTAAATGAGGGCACACTTTATAGTATCATTCGTTGGGTGGGGCTTGGTACAAGCCCTGTCCTGAAAGATGGATCACATAGAACAGTCAATGGAACTCGGATTAAATCTGTGAGGAAGGCCACTATTATTTTCAAAAAATCCATTGAAATTTGTTTTTCAACATTCTTGCACACTTTTTGCAGTGTAACAGGGCATCCCGTTTGGTTGATGATCTAAGGAGCATTACTATATTTTTCTTGATGCCAGGGAAGGATTTTGTCGACCAACATGGCCTTGTGGAAGTGTTGGTTGATCTTCATACTCTCCTCAATGAAAATGAAGGCCATATTGTTCCCGTCTGACATAATATATGTGCATACTATGGCACTGCTCGGCTTTTGGCACCTGATGATGAAGAAGAGCTTTTAAGGTATGCTGTGAATGGTCTCCTGTTTTTAAAATGTTCTTTTAATTGGTTGGATGGAATTACGCGATTTAAGTATGAGTAAATATTGTAGTACTACAATTAATCCATCGTACCTAGGAATTATTTTTGAAGTCTATACACATAAAGTATATTTCTTTCTCTGGGAATGACTAAGACACGAACCAACACACATTCAGTTCAGGAGAATATTTCTCCCAAGAGCATTGTCCATTGAGAATTGTCATTTAATCAATGGTATTCCATAAAACACTGTCATTTTGGGCGTTGTGGATGGCCTCAACGGTAAACAACTTTGTCCGTACTGCCTCTACCCAAGTATACTCTTAGTCTAAGTTTGGATTTTTTCCTTACCTAAATTTTTGTTCAAAGTTGTTATTATACTGACACAGTAATTATGTAAATAATTGGTTCCGGGAATTTGTTTAACCATCTCCCCAAAAATTCGCTATGAACATTTGTATATATCCAATTGATTAATCATGATATGTAAGAGAAGTCGTTTAACATACAAAATATTAATGATGTACCTTTGAGTAGATCGATAAATCCCATTAGTCTTCCTTCTATATTTTAAAAGAAAGGCCTCTTATGTAAGTATTTGATATGAATATAATCCATTCCCTCTATCTGTTATATATATTTTAAATATAATAACACGCCTTTCAAGAGGAACTCCTTCATATACAATATATTTATTGATGACAATATATTTAAAATCTCAATCTTTTTGACGTATAATGACAGCATATATTTATATTACACAATTTTACAGTTAGTTTGTTTCTCATATAGTATCATAAATCATATATTACTACATGTATGATGTATGTTATATTTTTAGATACGATAGACATTGTCAGAAAAAGAAGAAAAGATCCAGACCAAATGATTTATCATAAAACATTTTCTTCATCACTTTTCAAATAATGAATTATGTTTTCTTCATAAAAATGAATGTGTATGCATAGATAAAAAACTTCTTGAGTTATGGCTTGTACATACATACAATGAGCCCAAGCACTGAATTTATACGTAATGAGGTAAATACAGGGTGTTGAGATCAAATCGTCAGATTATGCGACATGGGAAAAAATTTAATATTGAAATTTTTTTTCCAAAAAATTTAACTCCATGTGAATAACTAAGAAATTTTGAATTTTTTTTTGCAAACAATTTAGCCCTTTGTGAATAACTATGAATTTTTGATTTTTTTTTTCCAAAAAATTTAACTCTTTGTGAATAACTTTGAATTTTTGGATTTGAAATTTTATATTTAAAATTTTATTTTCGAATTTTTTGTCAATAACTGTAGATCTTTTAATCTTTTTTACAAAAAGTTTATTTTTCAATCTTGTTCCTCTAAAAAAAATTATTTACAATTTTATTTTCCGAAAAATTTTATTTTCATGAATAGCTATGGATTTTTGATTTTGATTTTCCAAGGATATAATATTGTAAATTGTTTGCCTAAAACTTTCAAATTTGAATTTTTTTCAAAAAAATGTAATATCTGAAAATTTAATTTTTGATTTTTTTTTCCAAAAATTTAATTCCAACAACCAAACGTCACCAAAGTATAATCCTGCGGACCCAACCCCTACTCTTTTTTGCCGGCCCAGTCCGCGCCGTACAAAAGATTTTTTCCTGGAGAATGATGATCCCAGATCCGTCATTAGCCGTAATATCGTTGAACGGAAAAGTGTCAGGAAAATTAGGACAAGCGAATTCATCCCAAAAGGTGATACCGTCATCGGTGAGGGAGGAAATTATGCTGGCTTGGGGCCAGCAAATCGTTGGAGATCAGCCTTGGGTCTGTCAATTCACCGACACTATTCATGTCCGAGACAAGACGATGCAGTCGCTGAGTTAGAACTGTTATGACTTTATTGATAAAGAAATGTTCTCCGTCCCCCTCAGCAGTCCGGATATAATCCAATAGATTATTTTGTATGGGGGTACGCTGAATATAAAACAAATCGAACATATCATGCTATCAAGGACACTCTGATTGCTTCTATCAAGGTGACAATGACTAACTTGCCAAGAACTACCTACCTCTTCAACTCCTTCTCCAGTTGCTGAATCCAGGTTGTAGTTAATGTTAGAGGCGAATACATCAAATGAGCACTTTTTAAGATTTATATGTACAGTTCAAGCCAATTTTCTGAAAAATACGGCATCGGTAACAATTTAAGGATTTATTGAAAATGTACGGATTTGATCTTAACACCCTGTATCATAGAGTATTTTCACTTAGGTCATAAAGTACATTTGGACTAAAGGAGACGCCATCCAAGTAAAGATAGGAAAACTCCACGTTTTCTTGGATCATGCTTGGTTCGGATCTTTTGAAGTAAAAGTTTGAGTAAATTTTGGGTATTCAAACTTTCAAATCCAGATTCTAAACAAAATTAAAGGGGTTCTTGTCTCGAATATTATGAGCATTTTACAGAATGTTTGGGCCTCTAACAAATAGACGCCAGACTAAGATTACATTTTTTCTGTTTACGGATACCAATGCCATGAACAACCTAATGCTATTACTATTTGAAAATAATTATTTTTCCTTATTATAATAAGATTGAACACCTCTTTACCGTTATTGTCTTTTTGTAATCTCTCGTCTGAAAAGAAACAGAAAATGACCAACATCAGTTGGCAGATACTCAATTCTTTCAACTATGGAATTATTATTCACTAATAGTTGATAATAATTGCTCACATCTTAATAACAACTCATTCTTATTCAACCAATCAATGTCAACAACAACAATGATTAATTAGATGATTTAGAATAGGTATTAAAAAAAACTATGAGTATTTCACTATGTGAAAAATCCCTTGGAACTTTTTATTAATCATTACAAGTTCTAACAGCCGAAGCTGGTTAAGGTCTCGTATATTTTAGGATAATACAAGTTTACTTATACAGTACTAGGGTACTTTGGATCACAGACCCGTCCTATTTCTACAACTACTTTGTACTTGCGTAGAAGTAGATGGTGCCTCAAAGTTGATACTTTTACGACATAAGATTGACAAATTTCCTAAAAAATACAACTTCATAAAACTCCGTCAATGTGAATTCTTGGCTAAAAAAATATATTGAATCCATTCATGGATTGATGGACTTTGAAAAGAAATGGTAGTGGGATTCGAATGACGTCCACCTCCTACTTATTTCTGAATAAGTCACTCAAAAATCCAAGGAAGATAATTTGCCTTTTCTTTGAGGTTACACAAACAAGTAGACACATGTACTTTATGTGCTAAAAAGATTTAAGGTATTCAGGAGGTCGTACAAATGTGCATTTTCACACGGTACAGGGTGAAGCCTGGTGTCAAGAGCAGCGTATAACGACGTCACTCCGGCATTCACACTTTACAAAAACACTGTTAAATTGTAAGTGTCTTCTCAATCCTCTACGCGAAATGGGATCCCCGGTGGTTCAAAAAAAATATAGAGAGCCCCCAGTGCGTGTTCTTGGAAGGGTATCAAACGATGGAGCCCGGCTCAGGTCGGGAGAATGAACGGAGAGAAATGTGGAGGAGAGATAGAATGCATAAGGGGAATATAACTTATTTTATGATCCATCAAAGTTTTAAGGGGAAGGATGAGCACTTGACCCATAAAATGATTAATAAAACTAGTATGTATTAAAAAGTACAGTTGACGTTCGAATAAAAAAACTTAGTATAGGTTATAAATCCCGAGCAACCCCTGATTGTATGGAATACCAGAGAGATTGTATAATCACGAATGCAGCTTAAATTGTTCCTCATTATTTCCCCTCTTGAAGGAAGTGACTCTTCTTTGCCAGTTTTAAAACCAATCACTCCTTTGATATTTCCCTCATGAGGGAATAAAAAGTTCTAGAATTATATTTATCATTGCTATTCGCCGTCTTTTATTAGCACGTGCAGTAGTTATTATTTTATTAATAGATGTTCTGGCTTCAATAACTAAATAATAATGACAACAGCTTAGGAAAATAAAAAAGCTTTTTCAGATAGCCAACTAAAAAAGGCTGCTTCCCCTTTCTAGGACATACACCTCTGCCTGTATCGCCTTAAGATAATACACTTTTTTAATACTTGATTTTAAACCGTAACCATATTTTATCAATTCTCATGATCTTCACTATTATTATAACCACTATAAGTAAATTAAATTATCCTTTAAATATATCCGCCCCCCTATTTTTCCATCTAAAAAAGTTCTTAGAAAGCCATAACTTTTTGATCAAGAGTAAAGACTGGAAGGGCAGTATCCTCATCTGTAGACGCCCCAGAAAATATGTAGTAAAATTAAGCATATGTTATGAAAAAAATTATGCCGGATTTCCCGCAGGTGTAAAGCTTCGACGGAAAATGAGATCCATAGACATGTCCTAATAATATAGATCATATATTTCTTTCAAAAAAACCAACAGTCATTTGATGTTCTTATGGCGTATTACAATCATGACAGTAAAGTTATTGTAGGTGCTCTTAAAAAACTTATAAATTATGTTAAAATTAAATTATATTATAACTCAGGATGTCATTTTTGTAATGAAAAAAAGCAAGCACCAATAGCTATTAGAAAAGAAAAAAAAGGTTTGAAGCGTTTTCTCTTTTTTGTTCAATATTTAATCAGGCGTGTGTGTGTTAAGATCTCTCTCTAAAAGAATACTTCTCACCTATTTTTGGTGTAAACTGTTCTAAAAGTAGATAATAAAATAAATATATATATATATATAATATTTTCCCTCCACAAATGTTATTTTAAATGAAGAGGGTTCTCCTCTTTTAGCAGTTATTCGTTTTTTCTTCCCCAAAACCATATAAAAGGCAGGTGATAATAACAAGGTTCTTAACATAGTGATTCCACATTTTCATGCCCGCATTCTCCTCTCCCTCATTTTTTGTATTTACAAAAAATGACATCCTTAAATATAATAAAAGAAGTTTTATTATATTTCGTGACACTCTCGATCTTTTTGTAAAAAAATTACTATAAATAAACAACGTTTGTTTACTTATTGAATGAGTAAACTTTCAAGATTTGGGAGAGAGATGTGCACTCAAGATGTTCCTGGCCTTCAAGATCTTGGTAAGAAAGTGTATGAGAACGATTCCAAGTCACCCTTCACGGCCTTCCTGATGGTCATAGCAGCCACGGTGAAGTGGCAAGGAGATTTATAAATTTTGTGAGGTCCACGTTGATCTTCTTCTCCAAGCTGGACAGAAGCACCAGATCCCTTTTCAAATTCTGCCTTCCATTTCCTCCTCTCCCGAAGAGTCCTTCTTCATCTTGGTCACTTGAGAACCAGGCTGTTTTTTTTATTTTTTATGACTAATTTATGTTCGAAAATCTAGGAAAACCCCGTTACTTGTTGCATACTTTGAAAACATAATCAATGATGTTAAAAAATTACATGATTAATGGCAGGAGCTGTTATGAAATGTGTACATATGATGTACCCATGTCTTGGATTGTAAATTGTAAGTCTTTTCGATATCTAAAAAAAAAGCCAAACAAAATTAACAAGGTAACCCTGACAATTTGAAAAATATTTGAGATAAAGGTAGCTTTATATAAGCTGTGAGAGAATAGAAAAAAACCTAAATACCAATCTGTGTCAAGCAATGATATAGGTAGGGTTTTACTCCGTTGTTGATCCTCAATTTTACCCTGAGTCCAACCGGTACTAACTTTGATGCCTAATAATGATAAAAAATATGATAATGAAAGAGAGTGTGACTTTTTGTAGTTGCTTTTTGAAAAGATTTTATTTCTATATTACAAAGCTCTTACCAGCAAAATTTTATTTTGAAGAGCAAACATTTATTAATAAAGTAATAAGTAGTGCGTGAACGACGAAAATTAACACAGATAATTCGTTGTGAGGTAATAATTTTAAATCCTTGTTGGACTTGGAGTAAAATAAAAGATCGACATTGGAGTAATCCCTAAAAATAGATACGTCGTGAGATTTGAGAATATTTATTTATTTTATTCTTCTGGTAATTTTATTTTTATTATACCGGCAGATTCTATTATTTTAGACTATGCTTATAATTCCTCAACAAAACCTCAATGCCACTCTCCTTTATTCATGAGCACTCACTCGTGGGTACATTTTATACATGGATGTTCTCTCCTTAAGATTGAAATAATAATGATTACTGCTTTAGAAAATAAAAATCATAGTTTAGATGGTCATCAACAACATAACTCGCACGCAAATAATGCTTAGGATTTACAAACCAACCTATATCATTATTAAGAGTAGTGGTCTTTATACAAAATTGTTCAAACCTATTACACAGAAAGTGCAATTTTCCATTTTTTTTTTTTTTATCTGTAGAGTAGAATATTGTCGCTATATGTAATAAATCATTGGAATTATCAGCTTGGAAGAACACCATCTTCCATGTTTGCATTCATTGATAAAAACGTCTTACATAGTGCTTTGACAACTTGAGTAAAATTAAAAGACGTGGTAACTATTTTTGATGGGACTCTGTTATCTTCTTTCAGGAGCAAAGTAGTTCGATCCACTAAAAATTAGAGCAGTCTAGGATTTTCAGACCGAAAACAAACGCTAACTATTTGTTCAATTTGGGAGAACATACGACATCCGAAATGAAAGTACAGGTGCTTGAACAAGTCCACCCTATAAGATCCGATGCTGATATGATATATATGTTCTGGTTCGAGAAAAATTGTGGATCAATCAATTTTACTCAAAACAGACATTGGAATGAGTAGACATTGAATTGGACGTTTGTTAAATTTACTTTAAAACAGTTTTTTTTTAATATTCTAATAATTTATTATAAACATATTAATGAACTCTTAAAGGTCCTAGTTTTAAATTTTAATGTTTTTATTTTATGTAAGAGCTTGAGAGCTCAAAATTTTTGATATATTATTATTTTTGAAGAGTTATCCAATGGAGACGAAATTGATTCATCTTTATTGATTCTCTAAACATCTTTTTTTTATCGTTTTGGTTGAATCTAGTCTGTCTTCTTCAAAACTAAACAAAAATATTAGTGTGATCGGCAATTTTGTCGCATATACTTTCGCTGCCAGTAATTTCACTGCCAACATTTTAAACTTTTGTAATTTGCCCTCTTTAAGATTTTGCTGCTTGAGTTATGCATGTATTATAAATAAAGTTCCATTCCTTGGTATTTAAAAATTATATAAAAAGGAACATTAATTCAACTTAAGAGTCATCTAGCAAGTACAGAATAATTTGTGGATGTATGGAAAAACATCACTGGGTGCACCGGTGTTTCTTGATTCATATACCCATACAGTATACAAAAAAAAATGAATGTAATATACTGGGAGCACTATATAAAATGAATGAAATCTCAAAGGCATTTACTTCAAATTAAAAAAGAAAAAGAGGGAAGAAATTTATACATTTTTTTTTTTAAATGAATGTGTCTTTAGATGAGGTTCAGTTACGAGGATAAGTACTCTCTGGCTCATTAAATAATACTAATTTTTTTGATCTTAATCAATTTTGTAATTGTTTTATTCTACAGGAGAATATCTCATTATTGAATTAGTACCAGCGAGAGAGTGTGCTCGTGAAAAACGGAGGATTTATTAAGGTGCTATCTTTTATATGATTAAATCAATATTTGTATGTTCGTCGACCCCTAATGACTTTGGGCAATAAGTGTGACTGGTAATTTTGTTCCAAAAAATTTCGCCTCCAGTAATTTCACTCAAAACAGTATCATATAAATATGAAATTTACCTTTAGTCTTTGTCTCACTAAGTCCAGAAAGACAAAAAGGAAACGGGGATTAAACAAAGTGTTTATAATGAGAAAGGAGTCACGGATCTGGAATTATGAGTCCCCAGGACTAGTTGCACCTTAATTAATCATAGTTATGATCTTAGTTGAGATTTGATGAAATGTAAGAAGCTCTATTGATAGAAAGAAAAATATTTTTACTATCAAGGTTTTTCATTTTATATTCACAAATTTTATATGAAATAAATATAGGAAGAAGGATCATGTAAAAAAATGATAACAATAACAATTTTAATTTATAATTATCCCTCCCCTAAAACACGTACCTAATCATTCTAGACATATTACAGATCAAAAACAACTAAATAAAATCCGTCAACATACCGACTTTGGAACACATATTCAAGCGTATAACAGAAACCGAGACAAAAGGAAAAAAATAGAAAATATAATAAGCAATTAGTAAATATAAGTACCAACAGAGTCTATATTAAGACTATTTCTCTTTAAAGCTTTCTAAGATCTTATAATCCACTTTAAAGAATCTAAATATTTTGCCAACATCAAGACACTTTATCTTTTTGGCTCAATTGCTCCGAGTTTGATTAACTTAGACGCATCAAATTTGAACACAGACAGCCTTTATATTTCTGTTATTGTTTGAATCTATTCAAAGGTTAGACTTTCAAAATAATAATAATAATGACAGCCCGATACTCAATTTTATCCATTTCCACAAAAACACTCACACCCTCTCACTCAAGCAACTATTACAGAACAACGGATCGTCCAAAATGGCTGAAACTTTGTTGAGTAACTCTCAATAAACGCTAGATAAGTTGTGACTAGCTTTTATTTACAAGTGCTGATATCTTCACGTTGAACTTCCCAAATCACCCTCGTATAAATGATGGCTTGTATGTAATAGAAAAGAAAGTTCATCCCTCAGGAATTAAATAGTAATTCATTCTTTAGTGTGCCAACTCACAAAAACGGGGATACCTAAATAATGTAACCAATTAGTAGGTGAATGTTTAGTCTGTCTCCTTGGAAATAATAAAATCCCCTCTTTAGAAATTGTGATTGATTAGAAAGTCACTTAGGGAGAGAATGATCATAAATTTAGTTATAAAATTGACGTCGACTCGGTATTTTTTTCGAATGTAGAAATCAACGCACTATTTAATCGAGTCAAACCGAATCAATAATTATATGAGTCAACACAACACTAGTCTTACATGCATTTTTCCTAAAGAATATCCGGCAACAAATTTGCGAAAAACCATTGATATTTTCTCTTAAAATAGAAGTATAATCCTAATTGAGGTATTTGGATTATTGCTATAATAGTGAGCTGAAAGATTTGTTTTGTAGGTCAATATTTTTTCTACCTTCTCTCACAAAAGAATTAAATATTTTAAGGTGTCCCTTCTCATCTGTAAATTTTTGCAAATGAAAGAATCCTTTAATAAATTCTCTAAAACGAAAAAAAAAACCTCCTTATCTTGTTCATTAGTTGATTAAAATGAGCAAAAAGAGACTAACCGCTATCATTTTCATTAAAGCAAATTATTGTATTTAATTAATCCTTGGCATATTATCTGATCGCAAACTTTGTAGTCATATATCTATAATATTATATATAAAAATGATTTTTTTTACATATCATTGAAATGAATAACTTTAATAATACTTTGTCTTAGTCAACTATTTACACTTATAACTATATGAAACTCTTAGATAATAATGTGAATTATATTAAAGACTCTAAATAATTTTCTTCTCTAACCTTTAATCTTTCATAAGTATATATGTATATAAATAAATATCATTTATATTCATAAACATTCAATATATATATTTTTAAATCATGCCTATAAAAATACACTTTAATTTATGGACGGAGTGCAAAAATATTTATTTATTTGATTCAAAATCATCATTACTTTCTAATAAAACCCCATTAAAGTATTATTGAATTATTTTACTCAATGCCATAACTACGGGAGGGGGCACTAGGGGGTAAAACGCAATGATTGTGCCCTCTTTCTCTAGTTGAAATATATATTAATACAACAAACTCTTTCTGTATGTATGAATGTATTATGTATAGTGTATCATAAATTTGAGTTGATGACTAATTTTTAACAACGAGCTTGAGGAGTTAAAGCTCACCTTATATTTACCTTTTCTTTCTCAAGTTATTTTTGTCATACAATAAAAACAATAATATTAATAACGTAAGAAACTAATTTAAAGACTGGCTGTATTCGAGTTAATCTAAACACTTTGAGAGATAATTCAGCTATTCTTGGTGAGGGGTAAGCTGCTGAAGTGAGTCGCACATATCATGTTGGGAGTTTACATAGAGAGTGTGCAAGCTATCCATACCAACACTTTGGCTCTCCTTAAGCAAATACAGGCACTTAGAAAGCTATTTTTTTAGCTAGGTAGATTGTTTTAAGCGCACTAATTCGAAACACGTGACAGAGTTAAAGAGTTATTAAAAATTGAATCTTGTATCAAAATGAACAATTCAGAAAAATGTCATTATTCCTACATTTTTCTTTAGTTGGAAACAAAAATAACTCATATCGTAACTCATATAAAAACCACGTCTGAGATGTTGTCATTATGATTCATGAATAAATATGGTAAGTAGTGAGTTGTAATAACTATGCTCAAAATCATTTTTTACTTGAGAGCAAAAGTTAACGTATATTATTTCCTACAGTTTACATTTTTTATTTATTTAACAAATATATACTCAGAGGTTTCTTGAGGGCATCGGAGCATAAGTCAAATCAACAAAGGACACAATTAACGGGAAAAAGCCTACTCGCAGTAATATTGAAATCGACATCGAAGTAATTCCTAACCCTGCTATTTACGGAGTGGGATTTGTGATTAGTTCCTTCTTCTCACGGCTTCTTGCAGCTGATTTAATAAAATTTCGTGATAGTTAATCTCCTCTTCTCCCAATCATCCTTCAAGTGATTAGGATTACTCAGTTCAATTTCGGTTTCTTTTATTTTTAACATACTATGGAATGGTCTGGTATGAAATAGGAATTCTAGGTAAGGTAAGAGTGAATTTTTTTCCATTCCTTTCTTATTTTTATTTTTAAGCATTTTATTTAAATATAGAATGTATCTAAGACAAGATTGTGAATATAGAATAAAGTCAAATAAACTTTACGAGATGTGTAGCGAACCAGCTCCATCACAAATGATATTGTCTTCCTCCCTTCGTTTTTCTTTATTAATTAAACTTTTTTATTATTAAGACGGAGGATTTTAAAGTACTGTATATATAAAAGAATTACAATAAAAGGTCGAACATGAACAGAAATAAGTACAGTATCAAACTTATTACATTCAACATATATTGGTTTATTTTAATTGTCCTTAGACGTACTACAGACGTTTGTAAACATTTAAGGTATCAATTTTATGGGCCATAAAAGTGATTTTGTTCCCACCAGGGTAGGGATTTTAGGACCAAGAAAGGGGTCATAAATAGAGTTGTGACATTTTCAAACAATGTTATATTTTTTCCTTTCTTGACTTCCCATTAAATAATATATTGGATCGATGTCGTTTAAAACGTGAACCAATTTTTCGGTCTCAATCTATGTACTGATTTTTTTTAGCTAATCCTGATATTTGAGTTGTACAAATATAACTTCTTCCACAAATGTAGTTTCACTTGAGTTGATTGTGCCAATTTTCATAATTTTGGAACATAATCCAGTCTTAAAACCAGTCCGACACTATTGGTTCTTGGAATTTTTTATATTAATATCGATGATTTATTAACCCAATTAAGATTATATAAATCCAATTTTTCAAAAACTTATTTAGTTATATAACTTATTCTATTATATAAAAAGGGAAAAAACCCTCAATAACCTCACAAGGGATCCGTTTACCTTCTTTTAGAGCAGGCTAGTAGGACTATACTAGATTGGCCAGATTGAACTGGACCGCGGCTCTCTGTCTTAACTCATTAACCCCCTGCTCGACCGTTTATTAGAGTACATTTTGAGTCCCTATATCTTTGAAATATGCATAAAAATATATTTTCTTAAAGTTCAAATCATAAAAAATTATGCAGGGTCTTTAGAATTCACTTTCACCATCAATCGATATGTAAACCGTGTGGTAGAGCCCTATAAAAAATCCTGTGGGGTCATTTAAAAAAAATAACAACATTGTTCCTATTTTTTTTCTTTTTTGTGTGAGGACGTTAAAGGCTTACATAAGGATCGACACAAGCAACACTAGGTATATAATCAACTTTCAATTATGACTGATAAATAGGGATGTACAAAAAAAAAATAGTTTTAATTCATTGTAGGTAACTCTTATAGAGAATCAAAGACTATTTGGAAAATAGTCTTTATTCGTAGTAGAAATAAAATTAGAAGATATATTTTTTCAATTGCCAAATTCCACATTACATTATGATTACTTTTTACAAAATATAAATGTGGTTTCCATATAGAAGTGTAAAAAAAAAAAGAAATCCAAACATTTGCCAAGCCCTTAGCTCAGTGATATTACCGTATTAAGGCTGTTTATCGATTAACTCTAAAAGGTCAATATCTTCATTAACTATACTTATTATAGGATAACTGCTATTAGGAATACAATTTATTCCTAATATAGACCTTTCTTTAATTTGGTATGGGGGGAATAGAAATTGTAATTTGACAAGAAATATATTTAAATAAATAAAACACAAACTTGTTATAACGTTGTGATTCAAGGAATACGATATATAGTGTATTTGGTCGTATACAAGTAGAAATTTTCTTCAAGCTGTTACTTATATAAGTACAAGTTGCAACCAGAAAATGAGAAGAAGAATTTTTAAATTAATCATTTCAAGAAGTTTTGTGATGAGGTTAATGTCCAAATTGATTATTTGATACACCAGCTGAGTTAACATTGCTTACTTTTTCCAAAATACAAAACAAATAAGTTTTATAAATCCCAAAAGTTTTCTTTTTCTTTTATGATGATAGTACACCACACATTTAAATATTTGTTTTACATAGTTTTAAAAATCAAATCATATTTAAAACGTTCCCCATTGTAACTGGAGTTCTTTTGACACCCAGTGATTTTATAATTTCTCTTTCCATCATTTTTTACTTAGAGGTTTTAGAAGAATAATTGTTTTATACAAAAAATTCCAAAATTTTATAGGCAGCACAACTTATTTTATAAATAAGGAGGATTAGCTCATTAAGTAATTAGTTATTGGTAATTTTACGAAATATTCAAAATATTGGATTTTCCGGAATTTATCCGGTTCCAATTACTCAATTAAGGACAAAACCGCACCAATTTTGAGCTATTGCATAATGAAAGATATGATAATAATAATTTTAGCTATTTAGTACAATTATAATAGTACGGGAGCTAAATTACAATTAGTTTATTTTCATAAAATGTTATATCAAACTAGTTTTTGGAAGTATTTATTTTCGGCGGGAGACGCACGTTTTTCTACTACATCTACAAGCTGATTTCCACGACGCATTACAAAAAAAGTAAGACATGTTGCCGCACTCTACCGTATATATAAATGGTAGAATTTTTGAATATTTAATACAAATCACTAACTGCAAAGTGTTCTGTGAACCATTCAAAAGTTTAAATGCCAACAGCTATGATACTTGCAAATACAAAATTAATGCGTAGTTTCAATCAATCAAAATGAAAGCATCAATTAGTTTTTGATAATTAAAATAACTAATGCTGTAATGAAATATAACGTAACAAGGCATTTCATTTGTACCTTGTACATCTTGTCCTAACAAGTTACAAATTATCCCTTAATCCCAACTTGTACACCCCATATGTGGCCCCTCAAAACAAAAGCAAGATACTAGAATGGGTTTTCACATAATTGAGGGCTTATTCAATTTTGATTCTTCGAGAATTTGTTGTTTATTTCTATCAATAAATTATTCTTAGTAAACTTTGGGTGTGCCGTAAATTGCACTTAAAGTAACCAAAATGGATCAGCACAACAAGTGAATGAGAAATTTACAGATTGTGTGCTTAAAAAAGGGATCCAATGTAAGTTTCATAAATCAAATGAGGATTCTAAACTATATCTAAAATTCTGTGTCATCTTAACTCATCCCAGTTATTTGAATTGAATGCCCATAATTGTCCATGAAATATTTGATTGTCCATACAGGCTGTACAGAAAATTAAGGTAGCCTAGAGAAACATTGATAGCAATTTTATTTTTGAAATTATGATATTTAAACTTTCTACATATCATTTTAATTTAACTTTCTGTAACATATGAAAATTTCATTCAAAATGGCATTCACCAGCCTCCTCAGCTGCGCTAGACAACGAAAAAAGTCCTTGACGGTGGAATGGACAACTTCATGATCTATTTCGTCCCATGTCTTAGCCAGCGACGCCTTCAAGCTCTTAAAATTCTTATGAGGCTTTGCACATTCCCTCACCTGATGAATATACCTCAAAAAGAAATCTACAAGGATATAAATACAGGGAGTTTTGTGGTATTTCTTCGTTTGATGACCTTTGTAGTCCTTTTAATCTAAGCCAACCCATCTCAGGGCCTGTTTTGAATCCTTCTGTTTCTTTAAACTTCTTCCAGGTCCTCGAGATGACAATTTGCTTACTTTAATGAACTTGGAAATGGCACCTCGGAATTTTACGTCTTCAATTAACTGAACGATCACTTTACCTGGTTCTCAGTCTGGTTCTATGCTAGTGAAGTAATATTTTCATGACTTAAGGAGATCAACTGGCTTGGTAAGAATGAATATACAGAAGATGAACTTGATATCACTAAACCTTGACGAGGTAGAGGCAAATATATCCTAAATAATGAAGGAAAAAAATAAGCTATTTTTTTTCTTATCTTCATTTTTGTTCAGGAAGATTTTATGTTGAAGCAACACATATATTATAATGATCTATTATTATTATTACGTCTGTGTCTAATGTTAACCAAAAATAGAGCAAATTAAGCAGATTATTTGATGAATCAATGTTTCTAAAAACAAGGATTAGTATTTATATATGTTTATTTATGTATAGTAATACTTGATCTCAAATTTATACAAACATCTTCAATGAAATCAAAGTGAAAATGAATGATACTGAAAAATAAAATAAGTCATCAATTTTTAAGCAAATATTGAAATAATAATTATTTTATGTTAGACTGTAAAATAAAAAAGTTTAAATATGATGAAATATTTATATAGTTCCTTGGTCATATAAGTGTTATGATTGCGGCTAAAAAATAATGAAAGAAGTTGCTTATATTTGTTTGGAGTAGTAGATATTCTGTAGATCAAAATTTGATCTTTTGCAAATCATGGGCAATTTTTTCCGGGGGTTAATCTATAAACCAATTTCCTTCCTTATCCGACTGATTAATACAATACATTTAACTTCATTTGATGTCATTGTTCTACTTGTCAATGTTCTGAACACAGATGAGGTCATAAACAATTCAACTATAGAGTCGGTATATACCGAATTTTTTCAAACATGTACTAAAAATGAGTCAATCTTAGTCATACATCATAAAGTCATAAAGAGGATGCAATCCTCTTTATGTATGAGTCATGTCTTTATATAAATGTAAATAAATTAACCTATTGTTGCAATATAGCTACATTGATGCCTCATAAGTACCTTGTATAATATATAGTTACCTGTATTATTTTTTTTACACGACGAATAAATCAAACTGCTTTATTGTGCAAATTCCATGTATTTGAAGTTAAATAAGTACTCGTATTTGTGATAGCTAAATAACTTAGATTCTTGTAGATCGGTATAAGTAAGTACACTGTTCGGGGTTTCTTCCAAGATCCTGCTTTGCAGGGATTTTCCTGGTTTTGAAATCCAGAAAAATAATTTCGTGTGTTGATTAAACATCACTTGAAAAAGTTGGAAAAAAATAAAATGAAAAAACATTTTAAGGGTGACAAATTGTTTAAAACTACAAGCTACATATATAAAGAAACTGAAAAAAATCCAATATATTTTTGTACTTCATAAATACATAAAAGTCAAGGTTTATAGACATATTTAAGTCATATTTTTGTATGTGTGGCCAAAATTTTGGGATAAGTGAAGATACTCAAGAATGTTGGGTATAGTTTGAAATGTTGAATTAAACAATATTTGGGAAACTTGTATCGATCCAGATATGACTCCTTTCAAATAAAATCTATCATTTTCTTATTCTTTAATTGTGACGATCAATTTTGGCTACTCTATGTGAAATTTCTGCTCCTTCAAAATAGGTTAATAAGAATAATTTATTTATTTGTTCACTGAAATAAACGATAATTCATTGAAGAGTACAAATTTAACATTCACTCAATTTTTTATTCTAGCCTTTTTTGTTTGACGGGACACACACACACAAAAAAACACTCTGTTATTAGTGTTGGATCGTATTTTTTTTCTAACCCGTTCGATCTTATTTACCATCAGTCCTGAAGAAACCGATTAGTCAGTGCGTCAATATAAAACTCAAAAGGTTTCTAAGAATGATTTGTTAATAGAAATATACGAAAATTCGTCGTAGAATCCAAATGAAATCTAGACTCAATTACGAGGAAAATAATTCTATCTTACTTTTTTGTCATTTTTATAATTATTATTTTATTGGGTATGAACCTACACACATTTAATTAAATATAATAAATTCTCCCGAGTGTTGTTCATTAAGAAACTTTTTTCAAAAGCTTAATTTTGTTTTGTTGGGCCACATATTTGGTGTACAAGTTGGGATGTCTAAAGATTATTCAATTTTCTATTTTTTAAGTGATCCCATTTTGAAATATTAAAATGTTCTACTCTTCATGAATGGACTGCTTTATTGATTTGATCCTGCTATCTCATTGCCAAGGAAGGTGTCCATTCTACTCCATTATGAGGCTTGGTAGTTTTCCAAGGATGAATTATCCTCCCGTCGTCCCTCGGGGAATTCGGAAGCCGAATTTGAACATCTCCTGAGATGGATGATCAAGTTAGAATGATATCCATTCGATTGCCTCGATCTTCCTTTTACGAGGCATGACGTCATGAAATTGCATTGAAATTGGAAAAAGTATGATGAAAATTTTCACTATTTGCTAGTGTACACCTTCATAAAAAATGGGATCACTACAAAATAAAACAAAATCCTTGGAGATGCAAATTTTTTAAATATATTAAATTATACTTTGAATATTTTTCACTAATATAAGCTGTAATATTCCTCATCACTATGTGTATGAATAAGTTTTTTTGATTGCTTTACTTCGGTTTATTGGAGTGAGTATCAAAGTTGGACACCAGCATAGAGAAAAGTCGCCATATTTGTCATTTTTCTTTGATCAAGGGTAAACCTAAGCCAAGTGCTAAGAAATATGAACAGCGGTTATGGTTCTGATCACGAGCAATTTTGGTGTCGCCGATTCCGTTCCAGTAATTCTGATATCAAAGATACAAGGCCAATTGTCAAGATTTGCAAAGTAATTGACATCGTTAAGGACGTCATGAGGTCACTCTTTCGATTGCACAGGTGATGAACATTCATTGAAAAAAAAATCATTAAAATAATGTATTTCCTGTTATTATAACTAATACAATTTAGGGGACAGAACTTATTCCATTATATCAACTTACTGTTCGATTTTCACAAAAAAAATTCTAGCCTGCTTTCATGTTTACACGTCACATTTGATCAATTACATATATACAAAAACATTATGGAAATACATATTATGAACATTTTTTTTAATTTTATTTTTCTTGTAAAAGGAAATTCAAATCCTGTTTATTGTACTAACATGTGAATATACTCGTATGAACAAGTGTATTGTTGGCTACTTTTTGTATTATAAAAGGATATATTCTTTCCATGATTGATTTCCTATCGATTCGTGACTTTACTATCAATTTTATCCGTCAACAAAGGGCTAACAAAATACAGGTGCATGAAGTATGATATTTATCACATTACTCCTTGATTTATCATCATACAACGTTAAAAAAAAATTGAAGCCTGAAGGATATGTAGATAAGTCAGGGCCTCTAGGTTATATCATGTTCGAAGGGAAGCTTACGCAAAACTATCTGACAAATGTGGTCCGTCAACTCAAAAAAAGTTAAAATGATTTTTCTCAAAATGGAGTATTGTATTTTTGGACAAATATCCTCAATTTCTATCAACGAATTATTGATATTAATCATTTAGGTATGTTTTAAATTGCAATTAAAGCAGCCAAAATTGACTATTACATTAAAAGAATGAGCCATTTATAGACTTTAGTTCAAATGCCATATTGGGAATAATATAGGTATATTAATTCAAATAAAGGTTCTAAACTGTATCTAAAAGAAGTGGGTATCTTAGCTCATCCTAGAAACAAGCTTAATTTAGATGTACTGAAAGTCTCCCTTACTATAGAATAGGGACACATTCTCATGTGTAATTAACTTCCTTTGCTAATTATAAAAGTTAGTTGCAATTATTAATTAAAAAGTGTATAAGGTGATGTCCTTAGAAAAATAAAGAAATAAAAATTTATGTTAATTCCTTACACGATCGTTAAACCATTTATTTATTTCAACTCTCTCTTTCATTATATTAATAATTTACGAATGAAAAAAAAAATCCTTCAGTTGGTCAAAAAGGAAGGAAAAACATTTGTGTTTAATAATAGCATTGCATATACTTATATATTATTTTTTTTAAAAGTGCAAATTATTATGATTATGTTAGATTCAATGGAGCAAATAACATTTTCTTTATTTTTTTAAATATAAGAGTACATATGTGGTGTAACAATATCCCATTTTATTTCTTCACTTTGTATTTCTTGTGAACAAGTTCCAATTTTGTAAAAGTTATAACCAAAAAATTAGGTGTCATAATTGAATATTGATGATAGACATATTCATGCTGCCTTTTTTGACCATTATAATAAAAATAATTAAAATATGAGTATTCTGTTGTGCATTATATAGTTTAAATGCGTCATAACCATTAGTTTTAATAGGTCAAAACGAAATAAAAGTATCAATTAATAATTGGTCATGAAAATGAAGAATGTTCTAATTAAATAATACATTTTAAGACGATGAAATTGCAAGTTGTACAAATTTTGTATACGAGTTGCAACTTGTATAGACATTGCAACTTTTACACTCCATATTTATCATACATACAGCCCAATATTTTATAGACATATATGAGTCAAATATAGGTGTATTATTTTTACTTGTGGAATGAGTTAAGATACCCAATAGTTTTAACTAAATTCTAAAGGGTGACGAGGACTATTTCGTATCCCCTCAAAATATATGCAATATTTTAACAAAAATATGTACACAAGTAAATAAAATTTACGTGTCAGACGCCCAAGGATATAATATTTATCCAACAAATTATATTTTCAATATGGCTGCCCTTGTCCCGAATGACAGACTTATAACGCTTTCATACTGTCTCACAGATGGTTTACACCTTGCCGCCATCTGGAATATGACTCCATAACTGTACAATGGATGCCCTCCGATGGTGCTTGTTGAGTTTGAGAGAGCATCGACTTCTCTTTTCACCATACCCTACATTACAAAATAAATGAGATTGATATCAGGAGAAGAGGAAACCACATTTCCTTGGATAATATGTACTGGAAATTTCATGGAACTCAGATTCGATCGTAGTGAACTGCATATTACACACCTCAAAATTTATAAAATGCTTTTTATTCCTTTGAATTCATATTTTATCGTCAATACTTTTAAGTACACTTGTGAAACATTCATTCTGATTTATTACAACTTTTCGTATATTTAAATATTTTTAATGGAGGCTTTGTTTATTGAATTCAAGCCTTTTGCTTAAAAGTCAGTCTCTGTTTTTTTCCTTGATTATTGCATGGATTCTTCTAATTTCCAATGTGAAGAATGAGGCGTACAACAGTATCCACAAAAATATAATATTATAGCAATTATTTTATATTAAACACGCTAGCACCCTCATCAAATATTCATGGGTATTTATGTGAATCCCAAAATTCACAAAAAGAGTAAAATATTTCGTATAAATTTTTATCTCTAGTAAAAGTTTATTGTTTTTACTATAAGAGTAACAAATTTTATTTTTTTGAAACCCTAAACTTATGTTGGTAAGATTATTTTAAAATGAGGATGTATTTTTTCTTGAGTTTTTATATTCATAGAAGTATTTTTAGCATTTTAAATAATATTTACGGGTGCAAAATGTATGGAATAAATCAAAATATGATACCAAATCATTTAAATTACATAATTATTCCAATCGTTCAACTGTTTATCATGTAATTGAATGCCTAATAAATTTTGAGGTTTCTTTTTAAAAAGAATGCCACTCTGTACTAGTTTAGAGCTTGTATTTGATTTACCATGAGGGAGGTATAAATTCATGGATTTGACTTTATATCAATCTGGATTACTCTAGGCTCAATATTTTATAATAATAGGTTGCGTTATTAAAAGTAAGTACTATTACAGTTAATAAAGAATAAAAACAAACAATTATCATCATGGAGACAAAAAAGAAAAGTGTTCCCGATTTGCTCCACGCCCAAGTGATTGTCGAGGAGATAATGAAGATCATATGGTTCTCCCGAAGTCTTGTTTACAACATTAAAAGCATGGAAGCTTCAGGTTGAAGCCTTGAGAGGTCCCTCGACAGCAGTAGACGCCGGAAAATCGGGATTATGCAGGATGTGGCCACTACAATCTTCAGAAGTGCGGCCATGTCGATAAAGCAGCATGCCAAGGCTCTCAATGTAAGTGATTGGACTGTGAGAATAAATCTGAAGGATTTGGGGAAGATCTTTTATGTACAAGGACATTGGCAACTACTTTCAATAGAAAGCAAGACAACCGGGTCAAGAGAGGCCAGAAATGGTTGACTTTGTTAAAACAAGACAGCTGGTTTTACCACATTCCTCCCCTGACTGGTCACCCGGATTAAACCATTTTAGGCATAGTCGAGAAAAATCCTCGTTTAAATTTTGACGATATCAAGCCCTTCGTCGAATAGCAGTGGGCAGCCATGTCTGAGACATTCAGCTATAAGCGATGCAGGGCCTTGAGGCCTAGGTTGGAGGCCATAGAAGCAGCCAGAGGAAGTCATTTTGAAAAACAAAAAGATGTACCAATATAGAAGTCTAAGATAGAGCCTACTCCTTTTCTTTCCCGAAAAAGCTTAGCTTATTTGTTTGTTATCAAAAAATCCATGATTTTACGTAACACCCTGTAAAATAATTATATTGGTCCCGACATGGCTCTTTTCAAATAAAGCAAATAATCTATAATTTTTTGATCTTAATGATCAATTTTGTCTACTATAAGTGCAATGAGCAGCACACTAAAAGTCTTAATAAAAATAATTAGTTGTTAGAAATTGACAATAATTTGCTGAAAAATACAAAACTTTTTTACTCCTTTTTTGAGAAAAATAACTGTAGCATCCTTTAGTGCTGAAGGACTACATAAATACCGGTAGTTGCATAAATACGCGGACTATTTGTAGCAAATAATTAAATGTGTAATAAAATTCGTATGACGTATTTTTTTTGAGAATTATATAATATAGAATTTATTCTGGTATAAAATTTAATATAATTACTGAATATAACCGCCATCAGCTACTATGACACCCTCCAAGCGCCCGCTGAAGGCCTTGCACACATTGATGATGTAATGGTCTTCCATGGCTGCCCATTGCTCATTGATGCTGGCCTTCAATGAGTCCAAATTCGGATAGCGGGTAGCACAGGCCTTCTTCTCAATTTGCCACCACACACTGTATTCAATGGGATTCAAATCAGGTGATTGAGGTGACCAAATGGTTTTGTTCCAAAATGGCATGTTGGCTGCGAGCCAATCCTGAGTCATTCCAGAGGTATGGACAGGTCTTTCAGATATTTTCCTTCCTTGACAAGTTTCTGGACCTTTAACACAGTAGTCCTGTATAGTCCAGTGTCATTGATTATCTCCTTGACAGACCTACCGGCACGGAGGAGAGTGGCAACCATATGACGTTTGGCCTCGTCATTCATCGTAAACGACTTTGTTAGATGCGAGTAAGAAAAACAAAAACAAAGGCAAAAGGTTTACCAAGTTACTTGTGCTGGATTTATTTATTTCTGGTCACAGAACCTCGTGATATAAGCGTTTAAAAATTAGTCCACGTATTTATGCAACTACCGGTATATAGGTATATATATATGCTAGTTGTATCATTTATTTCGCTGTGGAATAAGAATTGATGGTTCCCCATTTTGTATACGAGAGCAAAATAGAATAGTTTTTTTCTTCCTTGTTTTATATATACTTTTTTGTGGGGAAACAATTGTGTTGTTTAATGTTCCATAATTTATATCCTTACAGAACAGAAGTAAAAATTACATACGTATATTTTTTAGAAGGCTGTATGGTTTTGTTTGTAGAATTACCTTGTCATAAATCAAGTTGTCATACTTAAGTTGTTTCATTTGATATCTGCAAGGATAATACATCCTAATGACAGAAATTTGAGCCTTGAGTAGTTTCTCAAATAATTATATCTATATATTTTCACATATTGTTTTTCACTACTTTATATTTTTGTGTACATGTGTAACCATATGTTCAAATCATTTACAATTCAGCAATACACTCATCATAAAAGCTAATAACTTGAAAAAAACGTTGTTATTTTATTTAAGAAAGACATTTTTGTTTCAATCCCTTCAACGTTACTTGGAACAATTTGTTCCAGGTTGCCCCTGAACTTTTTACAGCTGTTCTTGATGAAGCTCTGATCCTAATTGGTACAAGCGTCAACTGAAGTGCCTTCAACTTCAAGTGTGATAGTTTGCGCTATATACAGCCACTAGTCCTCTCCAGAGTCTCATGTAGTCTTGCTGGTCATGACCCAACCATCTTAAGAGGCTTATGTCCCCTTTTCCAAGGTCTGGTAGACATTCTACCGTGAAACACCAAGATGACGGTAAATTTCTGTCAATCTCCTGCCACACGCTACATTTGAGTCGTCAAATTCATGTTTTTCATGATGATAATCAGGATGAAATGCTTGATCACTCTGTTTTATTAATATTTTCTAGATTTTAAAAGATTCACTGATTTGCAAATAAGAGCCAATCACAATGCTACATCATTTTTAACGGCAAAATGTGGTCTTCAGCGAACATACCTGTAAACAATACTTTGCAATTTGGTAATGAAAAATAAATTAATTCGCTTTTGGAGCATGTTTAGATCAAATATAAACTGTTCAATCTAAAAATTATTATATTTTTCAAAAAGTCAAAATGATATCAATAATTTATGTTCTAATGTTAGAAATGTTTGTTCTAAAAAAAGTCATGAAAAATATTCCAAAACTGTTTTTTAATGGGTTATATAGTCAGAGTAAGAGCCTTTTTTAGTAGAGTCGAAAAATTTGTACTAAATCCAGCTACGAAAATTATTATTTTTTCTGTAATAAAATTTATTTACAATCTTAGGCTTACATTGAGTGTTCGTAAAGTTTTTTTTTTTTAATTATACATTATTGGAATTAAGTCCTATTAATTTCTTAAGCTTCAGAGTTGAAACTCATGTATATCATCACAAATTTCAAACGTGTTCTATGAGTGCTCTTTAGCCTATACAACCATAATTCCCGGACATGTATAAAGTCTAAATTAGTATTTTGTGTAGAGTATAGCGACTAGTCATACTAGTTTATTAATTAGTCTTGTAAATAGTAGATGCCATCAGTTTAACGTTCCTGTGAGAGATTGTGTGCATTCTTGTTCCTCTGATAAGAGTTCATAAATTATATACATAATTTTATAAATGAACTGGCAATAGATGAATGCCCAATAACTTTTGATCCATTTCATTTGCTGTTCATCCTGTTCAATATCAAATATTCCAAATTCTTTCTTTCTAACTTGCACAATTAGTTACTGAATATAAATTACTGCTATAAATTCAACCTATATTTAAAGTATCTTCACCATGGCTCAATAGTACTTATATAGCATATAAAATATACTATTATGTAATTGTGTATTGGACATTTTAAGTACAATTTTCTGTTAAAAATACTCGCTAAATTTTTAACGATTATATATTTCATCTTCATAGTAATAAAAAAAGGCCACAACTATTTGTCTTTGCTCACTGTAAAACCAAATCTGTCTGGTTACCGCACTTGAATTATTTTATAAAAGATTCTACTCTATTCTAAAGAAAAAAATAGTTTAATGGTAAAACCATCAGCTTTAAAAAAAACCCCAAATCATAATGTTCGTAAAGTACTTATCTTTCCAATTGAATTAATTAAGTTTAAAAAAAAATTATGTCTCATGTATAATTTTTGCTATTATTTTTAATTAAAAATTATATTATTCTTAAACATATTGTTTATACTTATAACTATATATGTACAAGATAAGATTGAGATGGATTGACCACAACGCCACTCGCTAATATCTATGATGATCATCACCATCATATAAAATTAAAAGAAACCAAAATAAACATGGTAACCCGGACAGTTTGAAGAATATTATAGAGGAGAGCAGTTTAACAGTCATGACCTTTCATTATATCAGCAACAAGCAGCTGTGACGAAAGGAAATAAGGAGTTAAGAAGGATATTGACAAGAATTAATCTGATTTCGATCCTCAAATATATGTACTTAGAGTCCAACTAGGAGGGAGGGGTGTAAGTTTCATCAAAATGATGATATCCATTTTTAATCCAACAACTTTCTTTTATGAATTTATGTCTTATGAGCATTTTGGGGGGAAAAATCCTCAATTACTACAAAAAAGTACACGGTTAAACATCAGCACTGGATGTGTATGGCAGAGAAGGTCACGCGGAATATGATCTGTTCCTAACTCAAGAGCAACCATTTCTTCCATTCCATCTTAAATGTTATTTTTTCTTGAATATCTTTTGGAGTATACTTATCATCACTGACTATTGATAAAATATTAAGAACTATTAGTCTCAGCTGAGTCAGATTTTCTCTAGTCCCGGATGAAATGGGAAGGGTAGGAAAAGCAGGATATTTGCCATTTATTGTGATCCCTTGAACACTAAATGATCCATATTCCTTTTTCTTACTCCTATCGTCGTGGTAGGTAATGACAACGTCAGAGCTCGTCATTAGGAGCTCAACAATTTCAGAAAGAGTTTAAGCCAAAATTGCTTTACCTGCCTACCGTGTTTGTGAATTATGTGGTACTGTATTGAGATCAATCACATTAGAACAGAAAGTTTGCTGTCTCCACTATCAGGGCAGTGGTATACACTCATGAGTTTGTCGGCACAACTATAAAACTGAAGCTTTATCTTATGAGAAATACGTATATGACAATTGCATTTTGGCATGTAATCCCTGTTACTATCACCATGACATGCATGATTGTTTATATAAATAAATGATCTCTTTTTTTATTCGATTTGATGTATAACTACATAAAGCAAAAAAAAAGTGAGGGTGCATGTCCTTGTTTCCCTGGACTCTATCGTAAAAAAAAATTATGAAATGTATGAAATTTAATGATTGACTGTATGGATACATCAATTAATGTATTAAATAAATTAATTAAAATCTTTGTAGATGTTGCTAATCCGAGGGAAGCTCAATGTTTCTGATCTTTTGAGTATCCGAAATTAGACACCCTAGTACAAACGTTAAAAATGTAGACAATGTTTTGTAATCAGTTCTCGACTTTTTTGCTTTTCCCCTAATTATGAGTATTATGAATTTTGATTGGTTGAATACTAAATAATTCATTTCAAATTAATAACAATTTCCAACCATCATTGAATAATTATATACCCATCGTTGCGTAGAATTGGCTAACCACTATCAACTAACTTTGTTTTTCCTATTTCTTTTCTAAGAAACGTTGTGATGATTTAGCCCATTAAAAAACTTAATGCATGCAAATTGAAATACCTTACAAAGTATATCTCCAATAAATTGTAAAACTTCCTTTTATAGAATCTTGCAGTTATTTACGAGCATTTAAATAACATTTTAAAAGGTATTTTCTCTTTTTACACTTATATTTAAAGAGTTTTAAAAAATATTTAAGATAATCAATGTATCTACAAAACGCTTAAATGCATGCACATATTAATTCCCTATAAATTAGCTTCAAATTAAGCATATTTTATGTATAACGTGAAATTACAGCAATAAATTAGGACTGAAACCCATTGAGGAGGTATATTCAATTGAATACCTTTCTTGATAAATATAATTAATTGTAATAATAACGCGGCATTGAATAATCAGCTTTGGTATTTAATGATCACCATGCTACATAATTAATTATAGCTGATTAAATTGAGGGAATGGTACGGTACAATCATCATGAGATATGAGAGGTGTCCATGGTACATAGAACTTCTTCCATCCATCATATTTGTATCCTCTCTCTATTTTTACAAGCTTACATTTTGTACACACCATGATAGATGATGATTTCAATGCCAAGCTTCATATATCTATAAACATATCACATTCAAAGAGGTATAGTTTTTTTCCATCTGTCAAACAAAGAACTTACAAGTAACGTATGTAGTTTGAATTTTATAATCAGATTTAATTATGATATTCAATGCATTTTTTTTCCTCTATGCATTTCCCCCCTCAGTTTATATATGCAGATTGGTGAGGTATGCCAACAGAGGAATTAGATTGATGTACCAACACACGTAGATTATTAATAACATTCATTTTATTTTAATTGATATGACCAAAATAGAGGCGTTAAGATCAAATCAATTTGGTTATGATCCAGCTGTCTGATGGCGTCTTTCTTTTGCATAAACATTGTCGTATCAACAAACTTTAGTGAAGTTTTGGGCATCATGGCAACAGCTGCTCCAGATATAAAGAAGATTGAATTTACAGAGGAGGAACGGCGTTGCACACACAAGATGATTTTTGTCCACAACAATACGGATATTTCAAATTGGGATGTATCAAATGTAACTGATGTCCCCATCCCGACTGTGCACCTTTTCATATCTAAGACAGGTCGCTCGAATGGCTGAGTGAGCACTCCTATGGCTTCATTGGGAAGGAAATATACACCCCTCCCCAGCAGTCCGGATCTTAATCTGTTCGTAACACCAATTTTATTTGACTCTATATTATAAAATATGAGTTCAAGAGTCATTTTTAACAACAGGCGTATGTAGCTAAGGCTTAGCATGTCAGCACTCTAGAGACCATTAAAAGAATTTCTTGGCTCATCTCTAGAAATGAAAATTGTGTTTATTTCTTAGCTTGTCAATGCGAAATCTTATTAATGAATGTTCTTTTCCTTAGATGTTTGTCATTATTATTTAACGTTTATCTTTCTTACTACATTGAATTATAATCAAAACCTGATTGAATATTCGAGTGTGCTTATAAAAGATGGATAGTAATAGAAAGGATTTGTTGGATTTGTTGTTATTATTGTAAACCCTTGTTGGACTCAATAGAAGAATTGTGGATGGACATCGGAGTAGTAATTCTTACAAATTGTCTTTGTTTATTTCATTTGCCCTCCTCACTCGGAACAGCTGATTGTAGCTAATCTAATCAAACATGGTGACAAAGCTTCTCCTTTCCAAATTTTTAGGGATACCATATTAGTTTTTGGATACTTTATTTTACACACGACTTTTAAGACTTACAAAACTGAAGTAAATGGTCCGTTGATATAAGAATAATAAATATCGCAAACTTCGAAATAGATCCAAAAAAGTTCAAATCTCTACAATTAATGCTTTTAAAAGAGTACATGAGATCAAATTAAAGGAATGGATCTCCAAGTTTGTTGATGTGGATGATTCCTTTCAAGAATCAAATCCGGATGGTCAAAAGACCGAAAAATGCTTTAAAAACTATAAAAATGTATGAAGAATTTCAAACTATGTGTTTGAAGTAACTTGCCATCAAGAGTGAACCCTACAGAGGTTTTAGAAGGGTTCTGGAAAAGTCGACAAACTATTCGGAAAGGATGTATTTTTTACGAAAATAAAATAATATGTGGCTTTTGTCGGACCAAGGACGAGTCGAGTAATCATTTTCTATTTGAATGCAAGATCCAATTTATAACGCTATCGGCAAACTTTTAAAGGAATGTTTTGATTTTTATAACCCATAGAAGGATGATTTTTTAGCCTTTTACTCTGGAAAAGAGGAAAAAAAGGAGAAGATTAATAATGGAACTATTATAAAGGCTCAACATATCTTGTATGCAAAAATTGCTTCCTCACACTATGATATCTCTGGTGTTTTATCCGTTGTGAAACTTTACCTTTCTGTTATAAAACGGATAGTCCTTTTATAAACAAACTGTTCAGTTCAGGTTTTTGTTTTGTTTTCAATTCTTTGTCTTTATCTTTGCGTGATATATTAATTTTTGTTTTAATCTATGCCTTTGATTAAATTTTAGTGTCTTTTGTTTTAGTAGACGTGTGTATATTTATGTGTTTGTATTATTAATTTGAATGATTTTTTTATTGTATTATTAAATTAAACTATATATAATCCTTGTTGGCCAAGGAAATAAAAATGATTACAGATTTAGAAATTCAGTTTGCAAAACGAAAAGTTTCACATTCGTTTAATATCATATTTTTTACGACTATAAGAATAGTCAATGAATTCAATTGTTTCAAAACAGATCACTTATTAACTTCTTTGAGGACAATTCCATTAACTATAAATAAGCTACAGAAAAGTATGTTTCCAGCTTTAATTGATAATTCTGATCTAATCATCGGTTAAGGGGTGGATGAAGGACACAGATACATGGATTTACATAAATGTTTCTAGATGAATACCTGGGTGGGCATATTCCACGTAGGTAATTTCCTCTGTAGTATATTCAACTAATGTTATTTTTCTATAAATATTTAATTAAAGGGGACCCTATATTAGTTTCACAATGAGATATCATTTTTTTTAATCATACAATTATTTGCACAAACGCATTCAAAAAAGTAAAAATAAGTCACGATCAATCCTAATTAGTTTTTATGGAGAAGATCCACCAAATTCACATAATATCTAACTAAGATGTCTATTATGTAAGCTACTATGCCAAACCAACCCAGGTGACAAAATAACCCGAGATTAAAAACAACAATCGACAAAAAATAATAATTCATAGCTAATCAAAATGGCTGACTTTTTAACTCTGACGCAGGGAGGGAGGGGGGCTATCCCCCATCTGATGTATATATAGAGATGGAATTTTGGTAAGAGCATCAGAAGAAGACTGGAGCTAGACACATGGCGTAACTGAATTGATACTCTTGTCAATTGCAGCTGCTTTTTATATAATTTTGGAGGGAAAAAATGAATTAGTGCTCTAGAATCTTCTACATTTAAAATAGCATTAGTACAGGGAAAATATTATAATCCTATTTAAAATTATTTATATTTATTTTATTACGCATTATAAAAACAATATACGCACAAGATAGGAAAGTATGCCAACTTCAGATGACGACCTTTTAAATAATGAACAAAAAAAAAGACCACATGCAAAAAACATTTTTCCCTGTTTTAATAGCTAAAAATAGTTTTTTCTCTACACAAATCCCTTCTTTAGATATTCACTCTCCGGTTATAGAAACTAAAGGTATCAAAAAAAGTGGACACTCAATAGAAGGACTCTTTTGTTCCAGATTGGTTTAAAATTATCAACTACCATATATTCTTATCTGAGAGGTCTTGGTGTACATAATAATTAATTTAAATTAATTATGATACTGAGTGGATACCGAAAATTTGTAATTTCAACACTAAATTAGAAAAACGAAATTTGTATGTAATCAAGAGAAGATAACTCAACCCCAATTTGTGATACATAAATCCTATATTTTTATTAAATATGTTATTTTTTACAACCAATAACAGTCTCAACATGTCGGCGAACCGATTGGCAGCTTTTGGTGATGAAGGCATGTCAATGGCGTACAGCGCTATCATGATGGCAGATCGGAGGAAATCCAAATTTAGATTAGAAGACATTCTTCTCCTTGACACTCTTAATTGCAAAGTCTATAGAGTTGATGTCAGGACTGGAGAAGGGATAAACTTATACTTTTGCTACACAAGTTTTGGTTCTTCTTAGCTGCATAAGGCTGTAATTCCCTTTTTGATGTTGTTGGTAGTCCGGATGGAGATGTCAAAGAGGTTTGCAGCCTTATTTGTACTTACACCGGACTGGATGAGATCCCACATGCATTTATCTTTTGTTGCTGCTTCGACTTTTTTACAAATAGATAGAAGGGATGAAAACGAAACTTTTGTATTTTATTTTCAGGTATCGTTTGGTTGCAAATGAATCCCTATAGTGACAAATGTCGTGAGTAAAATCATAATTAAATGCTACTGCATGTTTTGGGTCCCCACTCTGTAATTAGCCAATAATTGCAATACATTTTTTTAATGGTGATGTGTAGTGACTGTAAAAAAGGGATCAACTACAAATATAAAGTCCTCAGGCTTCAAGTTCATCAATGTATCATGACATAGTATGTACGTGCATATTGGACTCTTAACGGCTTGATTATTGTATCATTAAATAATAAATTACTATTTAAATGTATTTTAAAATTTCTTAATAAGATTATTAAAAATTCCTGTATAAATTGTGATTTTAAAAAACTCATTCACTATTTGATATTTAAAGAATAAATTATGTTTTGTTGAACCTTGAATGTATATATTCTCAACTATTAACTTATTAAATGAATTCTTGAATAAACATAATAAAACGAAATGGTGGCAACTATTTCGTTAAAAAATAACAATATGTAGTCATTAATTATGAAAGAACAAAACTATTGCCAGTGCAGTAGGTAATAGGTGAGGAACGTATTCATATTAGTTGAAAATAATATGATCTGCCAGTATGCTGAAAAAAATACACCAAAATTAATGGGGTTATTTTGACAATCTGAAAAATGTTTGTGTGAAGAGCAGCTTAGCTGTCATGACGTTTCATTAAACTAGCTGTGAACAGTTAAGAGTGGAAATAAATCAACAAAAGTCCCTCTCCGTATTGATCGATGATTAAAGTTGAGCAAAACGTATGAACATTAATAACTCTTTTTCAGGTTAGAAAAGGAAAAAAGGTTATTGCGTTTACTCTTCTTTTTTTTTTTTTTGTTCATTATTTGGCAAATAATTGTTGTGAAGGCGTCTCCCTCTAATAAGGTATATATAGCTTTCTTCATACCTAAGTGTATTATTGAATATACTGGGCAACCGTTATTATTTACTTATCTCTATTATGAAAATGTATAGCACCTAAATAAAAAATTGCCCTAGCCGCCACCATGAGCACACTCTACAAGAAGAGGATTGAGACAACAGCGCTTCATAATACAGGATTTCCCAGAAGGTCATCAGAAAGTCGCCTGGGGTGTCGAGGAAGACAATTTACAATGTATCAATGCATGGGAGCTAATTATTAGTGTTGAGACCACCACTGAATTTGTTTTTCCCCGTTCGGTCTTAAGTAATTTTTTCTAATTCTGATTTGGACCAATTTTTGGGTCCAGACCCCGGTTTCCGACTGTGGACCGATTTTTTTTATCTGACTTTGTAAACCGACTTTGATTGGGTCTCACTTTATGGACCAATTTTATTTTTTCGGTCTCAATTTATGGACCGATTTCCTTTGGTCTCATATATTATGAGAAACCTTTTTTTTTAGATCAACTGCCATTACACAATAAGTTCTAGAAAAAATACTGTAGACATATAAGAGACGATGGGATTAAACTTAATCTGAGCCTTCTCTGTTTAAACTTTGTATAACGTCATTGTACTTGAAAAAACATATGATGTCATGTTTTTAACAATTTATCTTTAAAATACGTCTAAAGCATTTTTTTTGGGAAGGAACTAGACTGAATTTTTCCTTTGGACCGATCTCGACTGAACTTTTCCTTCGGATCGTTCTAGGCCGGTTTTTGTATGTGAGCCCGGTGCAGACCAAGCTTTTTTGTTAGACCAAATTAATTGGGTCCAATAAAAAATGTAACGGTGTCAGATC
The DNA here is from genome assembly GCF_016086655.4 of Lepeophtheirus salmonis. NCBI lineage: Eukaryota > Metazoa > Arthropoda > Copepoda > Siphonostomatoida > Caligidae > Lepeophtheirus > Lepeophtheirus salmonis. The sequence goes on from NC_052139.2 coordinate 17,289,236, forward strand.
GGTCTAAAATTCCAGACCGAAACCCAACACACCTAATTATGTGTTCTACAACATTGTTCTTAGAAAAATTGTAAAAAAATGAGTCTTAACCTCTCACAATTTGCATAATAGAGATGGGTAAATAATAACAGTTGACCCAGTAAATAATATTATGAGTGAAATGTCTTTTCTTTTTTCTTTTTTTTTTTCCCCAACAGCAAAGTCTTTATTTATTAATATTTTTCATGTACAAAAATAAAAAATTAACACATAAAAGGAAATTTGCGTTTGTTAAAAAAACATCATTTAACATTTTAGTTAAAAATTAATTTCCCTCTAAAAGACCTACAAAATCAAAAACAATTAAATAATCAAACTAACAAAGAATACGTCTCACATAATCACATATACATAATCAAATACTGTAACACAATGTACTTAATAAATAATACAACAACAAAAAAAAACCAGCAAAACACCCCAAATAAATCAAACAGGAAAAGAAACACCCAACTTAATCCGTATTTTCATTCCTATACCTCTTATATCGCCGAATAATCATTCTAAGGGTACGTTCATACCGAAGTGATATCGATGGAAAATATCTAATTAATTCGGCGACATAATTCCACGATGAGTCTTGCAATTGGGGTATCCTCAGAGATAAAGCAGTGTATCTAGCTGCAGCCGATATTAAGATAGTCCTTATATTTCTTCGGTCAATTACCCTATCTTCGGTGAGATGTTGAGCAATAAAAGTTTTGCAATTACTGACAGCCACACTAATTGCTTTTTCCTCTTCTGAACTCTGCTTCCTGTTAGAAGGAATACCAAATAGCAAGAAATGCTTCCCAATATCTTGCCTCAAAATTTAAAATATACTCGGAATTAAGAAATATAAAATCCTTTATAATTTTCAAAAGTGGGCAGGAAACAAAAGCGTGTTTGACATCGTTATATAGTCTTCGGCAGTCTTTACAATATTGATAAAAACTAATTAGCCAAGTCGATATCTGAAATTGTGAGGTGAATTTTCGACCGTCATTGATACCTTTCAGAGAACGCATAATCCTCCTCTCCCATGTTTGAGGAAGACCTAAGCTCCTTATATGTTCCTTAGTTATAAGACACGCAACAGGAGATTTAAAAACTTTAAAATTAAATTTCAAATACCAAGGAGTAAGTGGAAGATGCCACTTTGATGATCTTTGCAGAGGGTAGTAAAATCTTCCAGTGTTCAAAATAGATTCGTGATTCATATCATGAAATGTAAGAACGTCCTCACTGATGGCAATAGTTTCCAGCTCTCTCGGTTGTTTTTGGAGGTTCTTAAAGAATGGCTTCTTGTTTGCATTTTGGCGTATTACATCAATTGTACTATTGGAATCAAACACAGGTGATTTACTCCATATATTTTTTTGTGCAGCTGCCCAGTCCATGGAGTGCAATGTCAATGCATCGATGGAATAATCCGTACCAAACATCAACATCTTATAGACGGATGACTCTGTGATAAATCTCCTCCATTCCAACTGAGGTTTGGATGTGAGGTCTATGAAAATCTTTATATAAATCTTTGGTAAAATATTTGAAAGTAGTGCTAGTCCTCCTCCTAGTTGAGACCGAGGTCTCTTCAGGGCAGGTACCTATCTTTTATCAAATAATCTATACAGCCACCCTGCCTCTTCCTTTAAGAGCCTCTCGCCTACCGATGGTAGAGATGCGGCCACGTAAATCATTTGAGCAATTAATTTGGTGTTGTATAGGTCTACTCTCTTTTGCAAGTTAATTCCTCTCCAGGCCTGACACCACTTGTGGGCTTGAGAGTTTAGCTTCACAAAGTTAGATAAAGAAGGTTCATTTCTCTCCCATTCTATTCCTAAAATATTTACTCTTTCAACTACTTTACATCCTCCAATCATTATGGGAGGCCCAGCGCACCATCTACCAATAGGAAGAATGGAAGTCTTTTCCGCATTGATTTTCATCCCCGAAAATAGAGAAAATTTATCAAAATAGGAGAGTAAAATCTCGATTCTTTTCATTACTTGTCTGTCCGAATTTCCCTCTACCATCAGTGTAAGATCATCTGCATAAAGGTCAATTAAATGTTTTTTACTTCCTATGGAAACACCAAAACCTCCATATTTCCGCATAAGTGTACAACTTAATTGTTCCATTGCAGCCACAAACAGTAACGGAGATACGGAACATCCTTGTCTACAGCTTTTTCCCAAGACTATATGGTTACTCTGTAATCCATCAATCACTATAGTTGAAGTTCCATTGAATAGGAGAGCACGGATTGGATTAAAAAAACTTCTTGGAAGGTACTTCTTTACAGCACGTAGGATAAAATTATGATTTATCGAGTCAAAAGCTTTGCTGAAGTCAATCGCAATGATTGCTCCAAATTTTTTTCTCATTTTAACGGAATTAATAGTTGTTTGAATATTTCGTGAAATATCAGCAATATGTCGGTTTTTTTAAAAACCTTTTTGTTCTGAACCCAACTTTTTGTTAAGTATAGGCTCGATTTGTTTTGCTAAAACACCTGCTAAAATTCTGTATGATTCATTAAGTATTGTCAAAGGCCTCCAATGACTAAGTGATGTCCCATTACCTTTTTTGGGGATGAGGGAAATCCTACCTCGAGTTAGAGCTGAGGGGAGCATACCCCTCTTTTCCATCTCTAATCCAAACTTAAGTAAATAGGGAACAATATTCTCAGTACATAGGGTATATATTTTTCCTTTTATATTGTCAGGTCCAGAAGCTTTGTCATCTCTGTAAAACTTATTGATATAGTCTAATATATTATCATATGTAAAGGTAGAACAAGATGCCACTTTTTTTGGGCTAGGAAATCCAGTCCTAGAGCATCCCAATATTCCTTGATACTTATCCTGAAACACTTTGAGAATAGATTTCGGATTTGTAATTACTTTATTATTTACAATAATCTTTTCCATTCTTTGAGCAGAAATTATTGTTTTCATCGATAAATGTTTTAATCTCTTATACGGATTTCTTTCCGTATCTACTTTCCTCTTCATCTCTTCTTCGGTAATTTCGGCAATCCCGAATGTATTCATATTTTCCGAAGTTAGCATACGGACAAATAAGGATCCTTTATTCATGATTTCATCTATGTCTTCCTCTGATTGTTTCACTTTTTTCCTCTTCTCACTAATAAAAGTAATAGTTGTGTCACGAATAATTTTATTAAAGACACTTAATAAAGGATAAAGTATGATCGTAGGAAATTCTTAATCAATTATTTAATTTTATTTTAAATTCTTATAAACCAATGAGCCAACCAGGAATCCTAAAAGTTTTGTTCGTAGGAGCTGAGAAACATTCTAAATCTACCATTTTGTGGTCAGAAGATGGTTCGAATCGGTAGGACGCTTTTTTAATATAAGAGCATAAGCATGTAGATATCAAAGCATGATCGATCCTTGATGACTGCTTCCCCTTTCTCCAAGAAAAAATATCATTCTCATTATTTAATTTCTTTATAACGTCAACTAGATTCAGTTCATGAATTAATTTTCTGAGCATAGCAGTATTCGGATGATTTACGTATGGTATTTTATCAATATCAACATTGAGGTCGCCAATTAAAACAGAGGGGAAAGAATCCCTTTTTATATTATTGATTGAAAAAGGGGGATGACTTTACATTAGGCCCATATGCGTTTACGATATTAAATTGAAATACACCAGACGATATTAGGATTTGGTGCCACTCACTTTTATAGGAGTATTCTTTAACACATTTTGATTTCCCCACCGACTTAGCAACAAAAGTGATTATTCCTCGAAGTGGGCTGCATCCCGTGTAGTACATTTTAAAATCGAAGGGAAGGCATAATGTACATGAACTTAAACAAGAGGAAGACACTTTAGATCGTATATCCTGTAAGCATATTACGTCTGGTTGTAGAGCGAGAATCCTTTTCATCATAGCATGTCTAGTTCTCCGTTCTCTCCCTCCTCTAGTGTTTAATGAAACTATTCTTTTCATACCCATATTCCTTTTGATGTCATCTGCATATGATCTACGGATGTTGTAATTCGCTGTCATTTGACTTGACTGCTTTTGAAGCTTATTACAATACATCATGTTAAAAAAACTAGTTGATATAATGAACGGTAATAATAAATTATCCAATATTAATCCTGATTTTTTTTAAATTTCTGAGGAGTCCTCTTGTTAGGAGATAATTCTGAGTCCAAAGCCGTCCTCTTAGAAATCGATCCAGATGTAGTCCTACAAGACATTATAACCTCATCCACGATGGGTGGTTTGTAGGGTTTTTTGGTCAAATCAATTCATCATTAGTCACTTGTTTTGACAATTCCTCCGTTCCATCCATCCCCATATTTGAAGGTACGCTTTCTACTTCAGAAAGAGCAGCGGGATTATTCTTTTCTGCAGAACTTTTATTCATTTCATGCATCTGTGTAGCGGAACATGTAGACATATCATTTTCCTTGCGTTGCGAATTCCTTTCCCCGTCATTACTTGACACCATTGCTGAAGAATCTTTTCCATCTTTTTCCATACTATTAATATTATCAGTCACCTGAAAGTTTGCAGTTTCCTCCTTCCTTTCGTTTTGATTCCCAGTCTTGAATGTGTCCACATAACTATTCCATTTTACAAAATTATTAGGACATTCTCTAGCAAAGTGTCCAACTTCATAGCACTTTCCACAATATCTGTCTTGTCCCACATATGTTACTCTTGTCCTAAAACCTCTGATAGGTAGGAAACCAGGAATATCATATCTTAGGGTAGCCTTGACGCTAAAATTTCCATTTAAAAGGCCTCTCAGTCTTCCATCCTCAAAACAATCTTCTCTGACCGGACCCACAACCTCTCCCAACTCTTTCACCACATTAAACACATCTGAACCCTTAATATCCTCATGTGGAGAATGAATCGTTATAACTTTTTCATAAATAATGGGATTTCCCTCCCTGTCTCTCCGTTGGGCCTTCAGACCTCTTATAGAGCCTTTCAACCCTTTGTAGTGGCCTTCCGCTTTCCGAATTATAAATTCATCTTCAACATGCGTGAAACAATATCCCAATATCCAATTCCTTCTTTAACTCGATGATGATTAAGTGTTTATACACAGGACAAGCTCTAACTTCTTGAATAATGCCCCGATCCAACTTCAGAATCTCGAAAATCATATTTTCCAAATCTACAGCCGTAGGTCTATTGGGAGCTAAATCACTATCCAAAGACTTCAGGTCAACAATTATTCTGTTCCTAACTGGCTTGCCAGCTAAATTTATCTTTAGAGCTTGCAAGTAATTCGAAGCAAAAGGAACTTTTCTGCTCTTGATTCCTGTATTATCACTCTTTTCTTCTCCTTCCATTTTATTTATATCTTTCTTCATCAATGACGCTACCTCTGATCCTTTCCTTATTACACCTTTGTGTATTTATTTCATTTGAGTCCTCTTCAGGAGGGCGATCAGTAGCACTTGATTCCATTTCAATTACGAGATGAGCAGATTGTCACTAAGCACAGGTAAATTTATAACTAAGGAAGAGAATGAAGCACACGCGTACGAGTCAAGACCCGCTCCTTATAGGCAGGAGTGAGAAGACTATGAAACAAAAATGGCGTTTGCCTTTCTTATAAATGTTATAGACTTCTTTATCTTACTCTTATGCTTTACGATTTTGGCCTCGTAGAGCCTAGTTGTTTGCACTAAACCGTATATTAAATCACTTAACAAATGTAAGGTAATCTTACGTATTCAATGATGTGAGAAATCCTCTTCTATGCACTCTATGTCGATCAATATTAAATTATCACAACGGAGCAAAAAAAAGACTCCTCCGCACTCTTAAATACATACAATTTTTGTCTGTCTTTTTAATAAATCCCCCGACGTCTAGATTGTTATTAATGATATTTACATATACCCATAGTTACTAGGAGTTCTTATATTTCAATTTAAATATCCTAGCCACACGCTCTATGATCCTCTCCTAAACTGATATTTAATGTGTAATTTTTATTTACCTTTTTCAACTTCCTCAAAAAATACAATAGTTTGAATTACAACATAGAACCAAAACTCAAAACAGAAAATTCAATTGAAGCGACAATTGAAAAAAAAAAAACCTTGGTCCATAAAAGGTTAGGCAACTGATTTTAAAAATAAACTTGAATCAATAGTATCATATATCTCACTTTCTCCCTCTCCTCGGGCTCACCCATATGCCCAGTCCTAGGTCAATGATATATGACTCTACTCTAAGTCTAACAAGGACTTATAACTTTGCAAAAAATCATCAGTGTTACTTTTTCGTCTTTCATGCACTTTTGACTACATTGTACTTAGAAACTAAAATATGCCATTATCTATCAACATATTCATTATCCCTTCAATTTATGTTGTTGATTTTTTGTCTCTCCGTTGTTTTCCTATGAGTTTTATAGTAGAAGCTTTATAAAACTAAGTACTTTTCTTAAATTCCAGTGAAGAGATCCATTTGTAAAAATATTATTTTGATCAATGATGTAATTTCTAACCAACTGGAACATCAATTACACAGGGAGCATTAAAGGGGGAATTTTTGTACAAATGAACTGGATACAATAAACTAATTCATCTATAAGTGCAGAATCTAAAACTGATCTCAGTTTTTCTCTCAATCATCTGAATTCTGAAATATCTGGGACTATAGTAAATCGGGACAATTATCGTTCAGAGTAATTTTTTACCTATCAAACAATCCCCAAATTAAAAGTAGGATTAATAAAACTTATGTAAAAGTGTTTTTGTTGATTAAACAGTGTTTTTACTGATTCAATATCTTGTTCTGAACTCGATATATTTCCATTTTTAGGCTGAAAAATGATGAAAAACGAACTTTTCTTTAGACCCTGATAGCTTTTTCATAATACACAGTGATAATAAATATTATAGCTTATATTATACAAAAATATTCAATGTATAATTTAAAAATATATATTTACGAAAAAAAAATCTATCTCCAAGAATTTTTGTTCCCAAACCAAAAAGCAACATGTTGGTCCTGATAATTTGAAGAATGTTTTGAAGGAGAGTGGCTCAGCTGTTTTGACGTTTCATTTGATCCGCTCCAAGCTGCTGTAATGAGAGAGAGGGGAATTTATTGAACACTGTGTTTCTTCACTAACTCAAAAATATAGACATACGTTATTTTGTTGCTGGCTTCTTCTACTTTTCCTCTTACCAGTGTTCTAAGGTTTGATTGGTTGCATTATAATAGCTAATATTAAGCTATGAAAAATTATCAACAATCATTAGACAATAATCCCAGTGTTGAAAAGAATTGAGTAGCTATCAAAAGATTTTGGATCTTCTTTTCTTGTTTCTTTTTGGATGGAAGTTTATGTGATAACTAAAAGTAAGGACGTTGTACTAAAAGTAACAAATGTTTTTGTTTATTTTTGGTTCAAATTGATATTCCTTTTGAACTTTTTAATCAAAGTATCTAATATTTAATACTATAAAACACATTATAATATCTGTTCCAATAATGATGGAGTTGTGCTCTTGTCACATATTATGCTCGTTTGTCAAACCATGAGTCCTTTCTTACATCAATAGTCCATCATATCTTGATAATTAATAATGGATAAGTGTTTAACACTTCCTTCGTTCGAATCTTCTAGACTTTGTTTATCTTCACTTTTCAATATAATTTTATTACCTATTTTGTCTCTGGTTCGAACTCATTACAGAGTGGCATGTCAAAAATATATTTGTATTGAAATTTTGGGGCATATATATACCATTATTTGTGATTAAAAATTTCAAAAGAAACATCAATTTTAACCAAAAATAAACAATCACAACCGATATACATCATATGTTTATATTTAATGCGATATATCCTTGAGAAAAAATGGCTTTAGGTAAAATTTTGTAACGCAAAACTGGGGCGTCGGCAGGATTATATTTGGCTTGTTTTTTGTTTTGCTTTTTTTAACTTCGAAGATAAAAATTTTTTGCTCCCCCCACAAGGATTTTTACAAAGGAGATCCTTAAAAGCAAAGATTATTTAATTTGGATGGACCTACATTCTTTCCATTCCCCCCCCCCCTCCTATGAATGTCCCTGCCAAATGTCCTGAGGCGAAATATTTTAAGATTAAATTATACATCGCAAATGGCAACAGATTAGGGAAAGAAACGCCAACTCCAAAAAAAAAACAGGCGAGCTAAAAAATGCACCTTACTTTTATTGTTATATATAAATTTAATTTTATTTATCTCGGGAAGGAGTTTTTTTTTTTCGTTTATCATTATTTAAATATCTGTGTAACTAATTCTGTATATACCATGGAATACTTATTATATATCGTCTCTTTACTATCAAATTATACAAGCATCTAAACGTAGGTATACATGTATTTGGAAAGCACTGCCTTGTTATTATAGGCCTTTCACCTTTTAATTAGAATTAAAACAGAGGTGCCCCACTCTTGATTGGAAATTCACGCTAAAAATAATTTCTTACTAAAATAGGCACTCTGTAAAGCTCCAACATCTGCTTGAAAATTAAAATTTATTAGAATAAAGTACCGAGTACCAAGTGCTCCATTAAAATATGAAAAAATTGAATTTTAAAATTTAACAGGATATAATTTTTTAAATTAAGAATATAATTTCAACCAAATTAGTACTATAAATAGATGTATTTCGGTGCTCTTTAAATCATTAATGTGGTCGCCTTAGCGGCCATGATGGCTTCTAGATGACGGCAGAAAACTTACAGACACTAGTTTTCTGTCAAGGTGTCCCAGTGCTGCCTGCCAGTGACTTTGAGGGCCTTGGTATTTTGATGGTGGACACGTCAGGCCTTTCCCAAAAGTGTAAAAAAAAGTTCATAATAACTCAAAAGACTAATTCAAAAAACTCTAGCAGAGGAGGAGATGGGTTTCTTTGATTGCAAGTGTCAAAAATGGGGTCTCCACCCTCCCAAGGCCATTTCCAGCCACTTTTAAATAGCTCTCTGGAAAATCTGGTGTGAAATACCGAGATCTCTTGCATGGGCCCACATGGACTTGAGGGGATCGACCTGGGCCATTTTCTTGAACTCATACGGATCCAGTTTGGCCTTTTTGACAGAGCCCTTCTTGCTATCCAACGTTTTGGACTTGCTGACGGTGTAGACGGTGGTCTTGGAGACGATCAACTACTTGGAGTGTGAAAATGGAAATTCGTTGATCACGTTCAATTGTCATTTGCTCGAGTTTTACATAACCTAGAGAAGTCTAAATTGTTTTATTTCGTAATTAACTGTTTATGCGTTAATATATCGAAGTATGAATTGATTTCAAACACTCAACTTTCATTTATTATTAAACTAGTAAGTGTTCATATTTCGTTATTTGTTCAAAACTTATGGTAGATTATGCAATTTTAATGTTTTAGTAACCTTGACCTATAAAAATTTAATGTCCACATACTGTTAACATACATCTTCATCTAACAAAGTTTCTCTAAAATCGATCTGTAACTTTTTCTCGGGAACCAGATTTTTAAAAAAAAAATGTGTTAAAAAATATTTATTGTTCATTAAAATATAATTAGTTTATACAATATATCCTTTTTTGGCGCAAATCACAGCCTTAAGCATCTTTATAGAACTACTGCAGGTGGCACACTATTAAATATATCCCCCAAGAAACGTCTTTTGTTGCCATAAGCTGATCCTTGCTTACTGTTGGAACAGCATTGGCCTTCCTTACAGTATGTCCTAAAAGGCAGAGTCCAAGCTGTTGCATTCAGACGAAGAAGGAGGCCAAAAATGCTCAAAATTGGACACGCAACACACCTCAACAATTTTGATGGTAAGAATGGGTTTTTGCTCTATCCCACTGAAAGCAAACTTGGGATACAGAAAACATGGAAGCAATGTCTAAACCTGAAGGAAGTCCAAGTAGGCTTCCTTGTAAATATACAATCCATTAGAAATACGGAAAAAATGTGATTTAAAAAAAATCAAAGCTAATGCATTCAATTCCTAGGGCTGATCAAAACATAGAGAAAATAATATTTTTTAGAGGAGGAAAGAAAATACATGTTGGTACGTTTGGTGTTTTTTTTTTATATTTTCTTTATTTCATTAAATATAATAAAATACAAATCATTAAATGGATAAAATAAAGTAAATTTGTTTTATAAAAAAACATTAATAAACATTTTAGTTTCAAATTAAGTACAATTGTAGGATCTCTTTATCCATATGACAAACCCTTATACAAACTTATATCAAGACAAATTTTTGTAATTACTCATATAATATTTTTAAAACTGAATGTATTTAATAAAACAACTCAAATAAAAAAATATATAAAAAGTCAACTCAATCTGTAGTTTCTTTCTTATACTTATTGTATTGAGAAATAATTATCCTCTGAGTACATTCAAACCGAAATGATATGAATGGAAAATATTTGATTAATTCTGTGGGCAATTCTAAGATGAGTCTGGTGCTTTAGGACTTCTCAGGGGGTTAAAGCGGTATATCTAGTGGTCCTCCGATTTCTTCCGTCAATTCTCTCCTGTGAGCTGTTGAGCAATGAACAGTTACTGATTGCTGCACTAATTGATTATTCCTATTCTTAACTCTGTTCCTATCTTCTGTGAGCTATTGAGTATTCAACAGTTACTGATTGCTGCATTAATTGAACTCTGCTTCCTGTTCGACAGAATATAAATATTACAAACACTTCCCAATAGGTGTTTTTGTGAATTCTTTAATAGATCGTCTTGATGATGAATTCCTTCCTACTCTTATTGTCATTTATTTTTAAATGCATTATAAAATAATGTGTTCAAATATAATTTCAGAATATTTTCCTTCAATACTTATCCTACTATAAGTATTGAAGGTTTTCCTCTTTAAAGCAGAAATAAATTTTCTCCTCACCATTCCCCCAAAAAATAATTCAATACACAGCTGCTGTTAAGATGGGTTAAGTAGTATCAAAAACAGTCAAATCAAGATATAACAAAAATATGTATATAGTCAACGTTATCTCATATACCATTTTCATACTAAATAAAATACTTTGCATAGAAGAATCACGCATAAATCTGCAGATAAACTTCATAGAAATTCATAACAATGAAGACTTCTTATGACGATCTTTCTTTTTATAGGTAGAAATCATAAGGTGGCCCCACGATTTTGTTTTGTATGTTTCTTTAGCAATTCATTTCAATAGTTTTTCAATCAATACGGATATATTTGATGAATGTCCCCAAAAACACTTTCGCTGAAAGATAAGATAAAAATTCTCTATGATTCAGGATGTTATCAAAAACTGGTTGCCTCAAAATGGGGAGTTTCAAAAATTACTTATTTACACTAATATCTAAAAATATTAGTCTTTTATTTACTTCGGGCATAAGAAAAATCCGTATATAGTCACATTTGATCTAAAAAATAACAGGTTTATTTTGACATATTTGACTGTATATCGCTCCTGCCTTCGGCTTGCACTCCCTGAAATGCCCACTCCCTATCCATACTATGTTTAGAGTTGTAATCAAAAAGCTAACTTGGAAAATTAGAAAAGGAAAAACGGTTGTTGTGTGCGCTCTTTATTCTGTTTTGTTCATTATTTGATAGCTCGTCGTGGTGTTAATTTCTCCCCCTGACGTATACATTATTACATATCTTGGGCGTTAATTGTTTTAAAAATATATAGTAAAATAAATATATATAAACTTAAATATAAGTATAATACTAACAAGGGTCTAAATTTAGTTGTACGAGATGTATTGCTTTTGCCTTCTCCTTGCACTCTCCCCCCTTCCCTTCTTCGTCACAGTGGCTTGTAGCTGATCTAATGAAACATCATGACAGCTAAGCTTCTCTCCTCCAAAACATTTTTCAAATTGTTAGGGTTACCATCTTTATTTTTGGTTTTTTTTAACATGCCCAAAATACAAACGATTTTCATTGTTAACTATGACGGACCTTGAAGAAGGAACAAATTTGAAACATTAAAAATGCACAGGAATTGTTAGAAACAATTGAAAAACCTGATGGGAAGGTCATTTATACTAACGCTATAAACCTACTAATGTCATAAATCTTATTCAAAAATTACCATTGTAGTCACAAAATTAAATTTCGACTCACAAAGTTGAACCTAGAGTAGCCTGGATCTCAGACTTGACTTCGCTTCTTACCAAATATAAGTAGAGATATATGTCCATACTTAAATTAATATATTGTTTTAAAATATAGCATGTCCATAGCTCAGTAGTACCTATAATCATCCTACGCTTATAGATTTGGTTCAAATCATTAAGGATTTTTAATGACTTTTTTCCAATTATGTACATATTTTAAATTATGCCCATAAACAAAAATATAATACATGTAAAAAAAAGTACCATTAAATAATAATATTATGTAGAGTAAACTACCAAATATTGCATGTTTGCAAATACCCCCTAATTTTTATGTAATAAATGCAACCTACATTTTACAATATGCATTCTGGGAGTCTGTTAGATATTGTCTCATAATCTGGGAAATATCTCTGTTTCCTCACGTTAATATTGCTGCAAAACTGGAGTTAAATTTTGATGAGTTGCCACACTCTAAAGAAAAATTTTATATATTAGCATTGTTACATAAAATATCTCCTTTATCTTAGTAAAAATATAATAATCCGATAATTAATGTGGTCATCCTGACAATTTGAAGAGCTGAGGCCAAAGAAATAAACACAAATCCCACTTTTTATGTACCATAGACTCCGAGTTCGATTATTAATTCCACTCAGAGTCCGACAAGGACTTGCACTTATAATTCCCCAGAAAAACCCCTATTGTTACTATCCATCATTTATGAGCAGCACATAGAATAGAAAAAATTATACAAAAATGGTACAAAAAACTGGGATACTTTTATAAGTCATCATCTTTTTTTTTTTTTATATAAACAAATATATAAATTATTTTTTATATAAAAAGGATGTTTATCGATAAATTTCTTAATTCATTATCTAAATCTATTAATTTAAATAAAATAAATAAACAAAATATTTTTGTTCTATCAAAATATTAAATAAGTGATTATAAATATACTTACTGCACCGATAGGGTTCTACCGAACCGAGCCGTGGTACCAGATCTAATAGCTTGTAAAAACATAGAAACCCCCTTCTAAATTCTGAATTTTTTTTACAATGTCAACTTTAACGGCCCCCATCTATTTTCAAAAGTTTTTCTGCTGATAAGAAGTCTATCAACGGATCCTTCGATGGGATCGATATCCAAAAAAGTTAATTCTTCAATTTTTTCCCCAAAACATTTAATTTTCGTTACTAGCTATTGATTTGATTTTTTTTTAAATATATTTTGAATTTTTATTCCAAAAAATTTAATTTTTTCTAAATGGCTTTGTATTTTTTAAATTTTTTTATTTTTGGATTTTAAAAAACCTCCCCCCACAAAAAAAATGCTAATATATATATATATTTAATCCTGCGGAGAACGCTGATAATAATGGGAAATTTTCCTAGGATAGTAATTTTCTTTTCTACTAATGGTAATACTCCAGAAGAAGGCAATGTTCCTAGAAACATTAGACACCTATCAACTAATGTTGATATATTTTATTGAACCCTAATATCATATTGATTATTTGGAACATGATAAAGATTAAAATCAAGTTCTTGATGTTTTTCTCCCATAAAAATGTTATGAATTTGTATTAAAAGCACTTAGGAATATTATGCCCATTAACATAAAATAAGAAAAGCAATTGGCGATTAACATGACAATAAAACTAATTTTGTACAT